>NC_057804.1:102584249-102611017 GCF_018294505.1 Triticum aestivum
GGGCACCGTTTCGCGTTGATTCTTCCTCCGAAAAATCTCAAATATTCCAAAATAATTCTCCGTCCGTTTTTATCCCGTTTGGATTCCGTTTGATATTGGGTTTCTGCGAAACATAAAACATGCAACAAACAGGAACTGACACCAGGCACTGGATCAATATGTTAGTCCCAAAAAATAGTATAAAAAGTTGCCAAAAGTATATGAAAGTTGAATAATATTGGCATGGAACAATCAAAAATTATAGATACGATGGAGACGTATCAGGGTCAGGAACGCCGTCTTGTCCATATCTTGCACGACCATCTTGATCTGGTGGTAGCCCGAGAAGGCATCCAAAAAGCACAACAGGTCGCACTCGGCGGTGGAGGCCACGATCTGATCAATGCAAGGAAGTGGGAAGGGATCTTGCGAGCAGACCTTCTTGGGGTTGGTGAAGTCGACACACATGCGCTCCTTCCCTCCTTTCTTGGGGACGACGACGGGATTCGCCAGCCACTCCGGGTATTGTACTTCCCTGATGACCCCTGCGGCTTGCAGCTTACGGGTTTCTTGGACGATGAAGGCCTGCTTCTCGGTGGATTGATGATGAGCCTTCTGCTTCATGGTTCGCACGTTCGGGCATACCTTCAGGTGGTGCTCGATTATTCCCCTCAGGACCCCTGCCAGGTCTTTGGGCTCCCAAGCGAATACAACCTTGTTGGCATGCAAGAAGTCGATCAACGCTTCCTCTTGGCCCCGAGGGTGGCCATCCCCTATGGTGAAGGTGGCGCTGGTTGTTCCCTCCTCACTGATCAGCACTTGCTTCATCTCGGCTCGGTCTTGGGAGAACAACTGCTTCTTCTTCGCTGGCGCTGCTTCCGGGGCCTCAGGGCCCCCCTTCTCATCAGGCAGCGTGAATGCCGCCGACCTGAAGGCGAGCTTGAGGGCCTGCAGCGCGTCTTTCGTATCACCTGCCACCATGAGGACACCATTGCTACCAGGCATCTTCATGAGGTTGTATGCTGGGTGAGTCGCCGCCATAAACTGGGCCAAGGCCGGGTACCGCAGGATGGTGTTGTATGGCATGTCGATCCTGGCGATATCGAAGTTGATGAGCTCGGTGCGGTAGTTTTCGCGGGTCCTGAAGGTGACAAGGAGGCGGATCTGCCCCAGGGGGTGGTGGAGCCTCCGCCGACCCCGGAGAAGGGCTTGGTGGGGCGGAGCCGGCTGGGTGGCATGTGTAGCATGCCAAATGCCTCCGTGGAGAGCACGTTGAGGCCGGCTCCACTATCGATGAGGGTCCTGGTGACCGCCACGTTGCAGATGGTGGGGGTGCAAAGCATTGGGAGCATGCTTGCTCCCGTCGTGGCGGCCGGATGATCCTCGAGGCCGAAGGTCAGGTCGGCCTTGGGCGCCGTCCATCCCGGGGAGCCCCCGAGCCCGCCTGGGCGTTGCTTACTTGTCGGTAGAACTTCTTGATGTGGCGGTCGAAGGGTGGTGCCTGCGAGCCACCTAGGAGAGCTGCGACGATGAGGGGCACCGGTGCCGCGTAGCGGGCGAGGAAGAGGTTGCGCAGCTCCTCCTAGCAGGCCACAGAGGACACCAACACATTGAGCAACTAGGCGCGCGGTGCACCTACGAGGGCCATGGGGAGCCAGTTGGCCTTCACCTTGTCTTCTTTTCCGGCCGCCCAAACTTCTTCTTCGTACGCATGGAGGAAGGCAGCCGGATCTGCCGCACCATTGTAGCGTGGCAGCATCTCCGGTCTGAACTTGGGTGGCCACTCCACCCACCGCAGGGAGAGGGTGAAACAACACAGCCCCGGTGCTTCTTCAGAAGCACGCGTCAGTCGAGTCGACGGAGGAGCGCTCGCCATCGGAGCCGGTGGCCCAATCTGGCGGACGAGGCATAAGGTATCCAACGCACCCCTACCTGGCGCGCCAAATGTCGGATTTCGGGTTCCGCAAACCCTTGAGAGGTTCGAACTCTGGGGTGCATGCAGAAATCTCAACCTACCCAGCCTGCCTACTCGCAATTCTCCTAAGCCTAGCACGACGAGCTCGAAGAGACAAGGAGACACAACAGTTTATCCTGGTTCGGGCCACCTTGCGGTGTAATACCCTACTCTAGCGTTTTGGTGGATTTCCTCGAAGGGCTGAGGATGAACTAGTACAGTGGATGAACTGGCCTCGGGAGGTGAGGTGTTCTTGAGCTCAAGAGAGCTGGTGGGATGTGAACTAGATCAGATGCCCCTCTACGGTGGTGGCTAAGTCCTATTTATAGTGGCCTTGGTCCTCTTCCCAAATGTTGGCGGGAAGGGATCCCACAACGGCTGGATTTGAAAGGGGACAAGTAGTACAACTTATCCTGAAAAAAGTATTCTTCACCTGCGAAAATCCCCTGACAGGGATGCTGCAATGGGCTCGGTGATGACCTCCGTCCTGCCGTCCTGGCGGTCTTGGTCTTGTTGCACCAGAATGGAACCCTTTGGCTGATTCCTCGGGACTCCGCGCCCGCGGATTGCCTCCCTTGCACCAAAGACGAAACTGGCACTCTGTGCCCGCTGGCACCCACCTGGCCTTGGTCGTCATGGCTCACGTCAGCTGAGCCTTGTGAGGTGCACCTTGCATAGAACTCTCCACCCCTCGGGAGCTAGCCTGAAGAGGCCGATCCCCTCGGGGGTCTTGGCGTCGTCTACCTCACGAGGGTCTTGAGCTGTTGATGTCGTAGCTGGGCCGTATCAGGCCGTCAATGGAGCCACATGGTGGGCCGCAGACAGGAAAGTCTGGATACCCCCATATCCAGAACACCGACAACTATTGCTGCTGAATGAAGCCGATCGATGTTGCCTCTAGATGAACAGTGAGTGTTGTTGGGGGGGGGGTTGATGAACAGTTCCCGGTGGGGGTTGGATGAACAGGACCCCATGGTGTTGCCGCTGGATGAACAGGACCCCGATTGATCAAGCTGGTTGGGCGTGGATGAACAAGACCCCGTGGAGGGCTGGATGAACAGGACCCCGTGAAGTCAAAGTTGAATAGTAGCCGATGGAGGGTGCTACGTCTTGAGCTTGCGTTGGTTTTCCTTGAAGAGGAAAGGGTGATGCAGCAATAGTAGCGTAAGTATTTCCCTCAGTTTTTGAGAACCAAGGTTTTAATCCAGTAGGAGGTTCCTCAAAAGACCCACGCACCTACATGAACAAACAAGAACTCGCAACCAACACAATAAAGGGGTTGTCAACCCTTCATGGCCGCTTGCGAAAGTGAGATCTGATAGAGATAATATGATAAGATAAATATATTTTTGGTATTTTATAATATAGATTGGAAAAGTAAAGATGCAAATAAAAGTAGATTGAAAGCTTATATGATAAGAGATAGACCCGGGGGCATAGGTTTCACTAGTGGCTTATCTCAAGATAGCATAATTATTACGGTGGGTGAACAAATTACTGTCGAGCAATTGATAGAAAAGCGAATAGTTATGAGATTATCTAGGCATGATCATGTATATAGGCATCACGTCCATGACAAGTAGACTGACTCCTGCCTGCATCTACTACTATTACTCCACACATCGACCGCTATCCAGCATGCGTCTAGAGTATTAAGTTCATAAAGAACAGAGTAACGCATTAAGAAAGATGACATGATGTAGAGGGATAAACTCATGCAATATGATATAAACCCCATCTTTTTATCCTCGATGGCAACAATACAATACGTGCCTTGCTACCCCTGCTGTCACTGGGAAAGGACACCGCAAGATTGAACCCAAAGCTAAGCACTTGTCCCATTGCAAGAAAGATCAATCTAGTAGGCCAAACCAAACTGATAATTCGAAGAGAATTACAAAGATAACTTAATCACACATAAAAGAATTTAGAAGAGATTCAAATATTTATCATGATAAACTTGATCATAAACACACAATTCATCGGATCTCGACAAACACACCACAAAAGAGTTACATTGAATAGATCTCCAAGAAGATCAAGGAGAACTTTGTATTGAGATTCAAAGAGAGACAAGAAGTGATCTAGCTAATAACTACGGACCCGAAGGTCTGTGGTATACTACTCACAACTCATCGGAGACGCCTTGGAGATGATGTAGAGGCCCTCCGTGATCGATTTCCCCTTCGGTGGAGCACCGATGAAGGCTCCAAGATGGGATCTCGCGGATACAGAAGGTTACGGCGGTGGAAATAGTTTTTCGTGGTCCCTTCTGATGTTTTCGGGGTACATGGGTATATGTAGGAGGAAGAAGTATGTCGATGGACGATTGAGGGGCCCACGAGGGTGGGGGCACGCCCACCTGTAGGGGGCACGCCGGGCACCCTTGTGGCCGCCTCGCTTGTTTCTTGACTTCCACTCCAAGTCCTCTGGATCACGTTTGTTCCAAAAAGATCGCTCCCGAAGGTTTCATTCCATTTGGACTCCGTTTGATATTCCTTTTCTTCGAAACACTGAAATAGGCAAAAAAACAGCAATTCGGGCTGGGCCTCCGGTTAGTAGGTTAGTCCCAAAAATGATATAAAAGTGTAAAGTAAAGCCCATAAACATCCAAAACGGGTAATATAATAGCATGGAACAATAAAAAATTATAGATACGTTGGAGACATATCAAGCATCCCCAAGCTTAATTCCTGCCCGTCCTCAAGTAGGTAAATGATAAAAACAGAATTTTTGATGTGGAATGCTACCTAGCAAAATTCTCAATGTAATTTTCTTTATTGTGGCATGATTATTCAGATCCAAATGATTCAAGATAAAAGCTTATAAAACATAAAAATAATAATACTTGAAGCATACTAACAAATAATCATGTCTTATCAAAATAGCATAGCCAAAGAAAGTTCATCCCTACAAAATCATATAGTTAGGTCATGCTTCATTTTCTTCACACAAAAATGCTCCCATCTTGCACACCCCTGATGACAAGCCAAGCAATTGTTTCGTAATTAAATAATCTCAAACTTTTTCAACTTTCACGCAATACATGAGCGTGAGCCATGGATATAGCACTATGGGTGGAATAGAATATGATGATGGAGATTGTGTGGAGAAGACAAAAAAAGGAGAAAGTCTCACATTGACGAGGATAGTCAACCAGCTATGGAGATGCCCATCAATTGATGTCAACATGAGGAGTAGGGATTGCCATGCAACGAATGCACTAGAGCTATAAATGTATGAAAGATCAACAAAAGAAACTAGTGGGTGTGCATCCAACTTGCTTGATCATGAAGACCTAGGGCATTTTGAGGAAGCCCATCATAGGAATATACAAGCCAAGTTCTATAATGAAAAATTCCCACTAGTATATAAAAGTGACAACATATGAGACTCTCTATATGAAGAACATGGTGCTACTTTGAAGCACAAGTGTGGAAAAGGATAGTAACATTGCCCCTTTTTTAATTTTTTTGGGGCCTTGTTTTTATTTGTCCTTTCTTTTTTTTATTTGGGGACAATGCTCTAATAATGATGATCATCACACTTCTATTTATTTACAACTCATGAATTACAACTCAATACTAGAACAAGATATGACTTTATATGAATGCCTCCGGCGGTGTACCAGGATGGGCAATGAATAAAGAGTGACATGTATGAAAAATTATGCATGGTGGCTTTCCCACAAATACGATGTCAACTACATGATCATGCAAGGCAATATGACAATAATGATGCGTGTCATGATGATGAACGAAACGATGGAAAGTTGCATGGCAATATATCTTGGAATGGCTATGGAAATTGTCGAGTGGTAGGTGCGACATATGCCAACGGGTGGCTTATCATTGTGGGAGCCAGTAAGACATCGCCGGTGACTGGAAATGGGATGAGGCGAAGACATGCACGCCGGCGGATCTTACCCAGGTTGGGGGCTCTCCGTGGAGATAACACCCCTACTCTTGCTCTGCGGGGTGTTGGCCGGTTGTTCGCTGGATCAGCCGGAGCACAAGATAACCCTCTTGGAAGGATCTTGGCTTGACCTTCCGGATGTGGTAACGGCGTATACCCTGCTGGTAGATGGCGGACCGGCTGAGGGCTAACAGCCGCCCTCTTCCAGCAAGTCGGCACTGTCTTCTCGTGCTTCCCTGGCCTTCGCCTCCGTGTACATGGTGACCCGAGGTGAGTTGAACTCGATGTCAGTTGGGATGACAGCCTCGACACCATATACAAGGAAGAAAGGGGTGAAGCCGGTTGACTTGTTCGGGGTAGTACGCAGACTCCAGAGGACGGCCAACAGCTCGTCGAGCCAACAGGCGGCCGAACGCTCCAGCGGCACGACCAATCGAGGCTTGATGCTGGAGAGGATGAGGCCGTTTGCTCGCTCGACTTGTCCGTTTGACTGCGGGTGGGCAACGGACGCTAAGTCCAGTCGGATGCCCTATGTCGCGCAGAAACGTGCCAGTGCTCCCTTGGGATAATTCGTGCCATTGTCGGTGATGATGCTGTGTGGTACTCCATACCGGGTTGTAATATCTGCGATGAATGTCACGGCAGTCGGCCCATTCAGTTTCTTGATCGGCCTTGCTTCAATCCACTTGGTATATTTGTCCACGGCGACAAGCAGATGTGTCATGCCGCCACACGCCATCTTGAATGGGCCCACCATGTCCAGTCCCCAGACGGAAAAAGGCCAAGTGAGGGGGATGGTCTTGAGTGCAAAAGCCGGTAGGTGCTGCTTGGAGCCGAAGATTTGGCACCCTTTGCAGTGTTTGACTAACTCCTTGGCATCCTCCAAAGCGGTCGGCCAGAAGAATCCATGGCGGAAAGCTTTGGCAACAAGTGACCTTGAGGCCGCATGGTAGCCGCATTCGCCCTGGTGGATGTCTTCGAGGATTGCTATGCCTTTCTCTGGCTCGACGCAACGCTGGAAGACTCCGGTAACGCTGTGCCTGACAAGCTCTTGGTTCATTATTGTGTATGCTCCGGCTCGCCGTTGGACTTGTCTTGCCGAGATCTCATCGGTCGGCAGTTCTCCGTTTATCAGGAAGTGGAGGATGGGCTGGGCCCATGATGGAGCTGTGACTTCTTCTATCGCCAAAACGGCTACTGCAACTAGGGCGGGTGGGCTGGGTTATGAAGAGTTGGAGTCGGCCGCCGCCTGCTGTGTCGGTGCAGTCCCTGGGCCGGCTGCAGTAGTCCCCGGGCCAGGTTCGACTATGGCAGTCCCCGAGCCGGTTGTCGAAGTCCCCGAGCCGCCTGCTTGGTTCCTGAAGTCGGATTCGACTGCGTCGGGTTCAGGCGGCACGAAGATGGAACTAGATTCCGGAGATGGCTTGACAGACAACTTGAGGAGGCGTTGGAGGGTGACGCCGGTTGGTATAGCTTGCCGGGTGGAGCCTATTCATGCCAGGGCATCTGCTTGCTCGTTGTCGGCCCGTTGCACATGGAGGAACTCGCACCCCTCGAAGTATCCGCTGATTTGCTAATTGAGGAAACGGTAGCTTGCCATGTTTGTGTCCTTGGCGTCCCAGTCGCCGGATGATTGCTGGACCACCAAGTCCGAGTCGCCATAGCACAGGATCCGGCGGATGCCGAGTTCCTTGGCCAGTCGGAGCCCGTGTATGAGTGCCTCATACTCGGCTACATTATTGGAGGCGGCAAAATGGATTTGCAATGTGTATCTGAGTTTGTCGCCTTTGGGAGAGGTGAGGACGATGCTGGCTCCCAAGCCGGTGTGCATCTTGGATCCATCAAAGTGCATCCGCCAATGAGTGGAGTCGGGGGCCGGCGACAGGTACTGGGTCTTGGCCCAGTCGACTAGGAAGTCGGCTAATGCTTGGGACTTGATGGCGGTGCGGGGCTGGTAGTAGATCGTGTAAGGAGCTAGTGCAATGGCACATTTTGCCACTCGACCGGATGCATCCCGGCTGCCTATGATCTCGGCGAGCGGGGCAGTGCACACGACTATGATGGGATGCTCTTGAAAGTAGGGCTTGAGTTTCTTGGAGGCGAAGTACACACCATAGCACATCTTCTAATAGTGTGGGTAGTTCTGCTTCGAGGTGGACAATACTTCGCTCAAATAATATACCGACCTCTGGACTAGCTGAGCTCGGCCTTCTTCTGGACGTTGAACCACGATAACTGTACTGACCACCCGGCATGGGCTCTTTCTCAGTCGGTGCCGCCAAGACAGGCGGCGTGGTCAGCATCTTCTTGAGCCCGTGAAAAGCTTGGTATGCTTGGTCATTCCACTTGAAGTGAGTGGACTTCTTCATGAGTCGGTAGAGGGGGAGGGCCTTCTCTCCGAGCCGGCTGATGAAGCGATTCAAGGATGCCAGGCATCCGGTGAACTTTTGGACGTCTCGCATCTTGGTAGGAATTTTCATTCTCTCTATGGCCTTGATCTTCACTGGGTTGCATTCGATGCCGCGTTCGGAGACCAGGAAGCCTAGAAGTTGGCCGGCTGGTACCCCGAACACGCATTTCTCAGGGTTGAGCTTCATCTGAAACCATCGCAAATTTTCAAAGGTCTCCTTGAGGTCTTCCAGCAAGGTGCCGCATTTCTCCGTCTTCACCACAACATCGTCTACATAGACGTGGGCATTTCTGCCGAGTTGCTTGAGGAGACATTTCTGCATGCAACGCTGAAAAGTGGCACCGACATTTCTTAAGCCGAATGTCATAGTCAGGTAACAGAAAGCTCTGAATGGTGTGATGAAGGCGGTCTTCAGGTGGTCAGGTGGGTCCAATTTTATCTGGTGGTAGCCCGAGTAAGCATCCAAAAAACTCAACAGCTCGCATCCGGCTGTGGAGTCTATCACTTGATCAATCCTTGGCAGAGCAAAAGGATCTTTAGGGCAGGCTTTGTTGAGGCTGGTGTAGTCAATGCACATGCGCCACTGCTTGTTCTTCTTTAACACCAGGACTGGGTTAGCAAGCCACTCTGGAAAGAACACCTCCATAATGAAGCCGGCTGCCAGAAGCCGGGCTATTTCCTCTCCGACTACTCTTCTCTTCTCTTCTAACAGGCGGCACAAGGGCTGCTTGACCGGCTTGGCGTCAGATCGGACGTGTAGCTTATGCTCGGCGAAATCTGTCGGGACACCCAGCATGTCTTTGGGAGACCATGCGAAGATGTCCCGATTCTCACGGAAGAAATCAACGAACTCGCTTTCCTATTTGCTATCGAGGCCGGTGCCCATGACAGCGTACCTCTCCGGGTGCTCCGGGTCCAGAGGTATCTTCTTTGTCTCTTTGGCCGGCTGGAAAGAACCTTGAGCATCACATTCCTTGGGGTCGGGGGACAGGGCCGGCTGCTTGCCAGCCATGGCCACGACTCGATCCAGCATCTTCTTCTCTTCAGCAATCACAAGGGAGTCGGCCAGCCGGCTGCTAGCTGCTGCACACTCAGAAGATTTCTTGTAGTCTCCGGCTATGGTGATGATGCCCTTGGAACTCGGCATCTTCATCTTGAGGTAGGCGTAGTGAGGTACATTCATGAACTTGGCCAGAGCAGGTCGGCCAAGCAGCACGTGGTAAGGGCTCTCCAGATCCACCACTTCAAACCATATTGCTTCTCGGCGGAAATGATCCTTTCCCCCAAAGAGGACATCCATCTTGATCTTGCCGATTGGTGAGCAGGATAGGCCGGGTAGGATGCCATGAAACATAGTCCGACTTGGCATGAGCTACTTCGGCTTGATGTTGAGCTTCTCCATGGTATCACGATATAGTATGTTGATGCTGCTCCCGCCATCTATCAGTACGCGGGAGAAACGGGCGGCTTGTCTTTTTGTCGCGAGGGTGGCATCCAAAACCAATGCATAGTAGCCAGGAGACGGCATCACCTCTGGGTGATCGGCCTGGCTCCAGCCGATAGGCTTCTCCGACCAGTGCATAAACTCGGGGTTGTTGGAGGCGACCGCGTTGACTTCTTGCTACTATCGGCGCCGGCTGCGCCGGTCTTCAGTCTGGCTTGTAAAGACGACGTAGGCGGCATGTTCATCGGGGAACTCGTCTTGAATAGCTCCGACCGCTGGCCGAGCAGCCGGCTGCTGAGGGGCTGGAGGCGGCTGGCCTGCAGGCGGAGGCGGCAACAGCCCTTCGCCCTTGGAGATTCGTGTGAGCCAATGGCACTTCCGAGTTGTGTGGTTGGACGGCTTTGTGCCGCTATGGAACTTGCAGGGGGAATCAAGGGTTTGCTCATAGGAGAAATCCAGCTGCCAAGCCGGCCTGCCGCCCTTCTGCTTCTTGGGTGCCGGTGCCCTTCAGGTTGTTCGCCTTCGATCGTGGCCACCTGCCGGCTGGTGGAAGACGGCATAGGGGCCTTGCGCTTGTGGTCGTTCTGGTACGGGCGTCGGCTGGATTCTCTAGCCGGCGTCTTGGGAGCCGGAGCTAGAACCTTTCCGGAGGCGTCTACTCGGATCTCGGTCTTCATTGAGGAGTCGGCCGTGGTGTACTTGTCTGCTATGATCAGCAGCTCATCGAGGGTAGTCGGCTCGTCGCAGAGGAGTCGGTGCTTGAGGAGGGTTCCTTCTCTGCACCCGGCGGTGAAGTATTCTATAGCCTGAACCTCGTGCACCCCCTTGCAGGAGTTGTGGAGCTCGGCCTAACACGTGAGGTAGTCGCGTGTCGATTCGTTGGGCTTTTGAACACATAAGGAAAGCTGGCGAGGCTTGGGAGGCCGCGTGTATGTGCTGGTGAAGTTGCGGATGAAGACTTCCGTGAAGTCTAGCCAGCTGTTGACGCTGTAAGGCTTGAGGCTGTGGAGCCAGGTGCGCGCCGTGCCTTGGCGCATGAGGGGGACATATTTCATGGCAACACGCCTGTTGCCGCTTGCTATGCGGACTGCAGCGGAGTAGTCGATCAACCAATCTTCCGGCTTCACGGAGCCGTTGTACTTGGGCGTGTCTCTTGGGAGTGAGAACTCTTTGGGGAAGGGCTCGTCGTGGATGCGGGGGCCGAAGCAGGGTGGGCCCACATCGTCTTCTTCTTCCAGTGCCAGGGATCATGCTAGGCGGTCGATCCGGTGGCGGGCGTCATTCTCGCCGACTCCTTCGCGGTGGCCCAGTCGGCCACTGAGAGTTGGATGCGTGACAGGCGGTGGGGTGGGATATCTCTCCCCACGAGGCGGAGGAGGAGGCGGGTCGCCTCGTTGTTCCACACCTCGAGGGCGGCCTTCTGCGTCGCGCTCGATGGTGATTCAAGTCCGACTGCGGCTAGAAGCCGGCTCCTTCTCTTGTCTCGCACGGGCGCCGCCTGCAGTCGGTGTCCGTGATGTCGCGCCGTGCTCTCGGCGCGGGGGAGGACTCTCAGCGCGAGCGTTGGCTTCGTGTCGCTCTGCGGCCGCGTCGATTAGCTACTGGATGCGTCTGGTCATGTAGGGTAGCTCGTCATCCCCCAGTCCATTTAGCTCGTCTACGGCCGCCTGGGCGGCACGTAGGTTCTCGAGGGGCGTGCCGTAGACTGGGCGATCTGCTCCCACCATGCTGGCGATGGCCGCGCCGTGTTTCTTGACGACGCCGGCTCGGCTTGGCCCTTCAGGAGGCGGCGTACCGAAGGCGGCGTGGCCAACTTCACGCCGGTGAGCTTTAGTGAGGCGTCTCATGGAGGCTATCCTCTGGCCCTCCACAAGGAGGGCAAGGCGGCATGCCTCCAGCGTCTCGGCGTCAGCATCGGCTGGGATGGGGGCGGAAAGATCATGCAGTGTTGCTTGAAGGGCATCATGGGCATTTTTACCAGAGGTGACGCAGTGGTTGATGACTAGCACCTCGGTGACGGTGCTGCCTCTACTGTCGGCTCGAGGAAGAGGGTCGTCGAAGATAATCACGTTGGTGGGGAAGGCATCGAGCGACGTCGTGTCGGAGTCGACAAGCATCGGGTCGGTGGAGCCGACCGACTCCAAGTCCACGGTGGGCTCGCTGGAGACGTGGAGTTGGTCGAGGAGGCTGACGAGGTGGCTCTCGGGGCAACCTGTGCCCGCGTCGGATGCAGGATCGTCGGAGATGCGAGCCTCGCCAAGAAGATCGACGAGGCAGCTCGCTGCGCAGGCGTCGTCGACGCTTTGCAGCGCGTCGGGGCAAGCGCCATCGGGCGTGCCGGGCTGGCTACGCTCGCTGGGGAGGAAGAGGGTTCCCGTCTAGAGCAGGTCTTTGGACGACGGTGCACCTGGCCCCACGGTGGGCACCAAATGTTGGGTGGTAGGTGCGACATATGCCAACGGGTGGCTTATCATTGTGGGAGGCAGTAAGACATCACTGGTGCCTGGAAACGGGATGAGGCGAAGACATGCACGCCAGCGGATCTTACCCAGGTTGCGGGCTCTCCGTGGAGATAATACCCCTACTCCTGCTCTCCGGGGTGTTCGCATGATCACTAGATCAACAAGTAGCTACAAGAGGCTTCTTGAGCTGTTCGGTGTGAGGAGGAAGAAGGGCAAGGCTAGCTCTCTTCTCTTCTTATGGTAGTGTTTAAAACTATCTGAGATCAACCCTTTGCATGGGTGCCCCGGGGGGGTTATATAGGCCTACCCCCGGGGGTACAACGGTAATCCGGCAGGGCGCGGGCCCTAGCCGTCAGTGTCTATGGCCGCCGGCTTCTCCGCCGGCTGCTGGGGCCCGCCGATTGGTGGGTCCCGCCGGCTGCCGGCTCATTTGGCGACAGACCGGACCCACCGCTTGGGGGTCTTGTCTGGGGCTGGTTACTGTTGACTTGCCTCTGATGATGAGGGATTTGTCGAGGTAAGCATGGCTACAGTGCCGCCACCTTGCGGGCTCTAACTGTAGCCTTACCTCGTCTTGTCTCCTTAATGGTGCGCACGCCCTGAGGAGGGGAGCAAGCCGGCCATAGGAAGCCGGACGTGCCCCCGGCCGGCTGGGGGAGGCAAGGCCGCCTTCGGGCATCTCTCTGACCAAAGGGCCCGCCGCCTGCAGGCCGTAGTGGCAGCCCGTCGTGGAGGGTGTCATGACCAGCATGGCAACAGTGCCACGCCGGACGGGTGATGGCTGCCCCGTACGGCGTACTGTAGCCATGCATGCTCCAAGATTCGAGGGTGGCAGGCTTTACTGTTGCCACGCCCTATCCCATCATCGTTATGGGGTGCAGACTTTTAGGGCACGGCCCTGGCCGCTCGCCAGGGACCGGCCTCTTGGAGTCAGTCTTCTTGGGCCGGCTTCTTGGAGTCGGTATTTTCGTGGCCGGCTTCTTGGAGTCGGCCCTATCGTGGCTTCCTCCAAGAGAGTTTAGGGCTGGGCCGCCTTCCGATAGTCGGCTTGTGAGACAGCCGACCGGAGGAAGGCTGCCCCGCGTCTTGGGTGCTCTAAGGCTCGATCGCCTGTTGTTTTCTCGAAGGGCCAAAGGGAGTCGGCTAGGCTACCCGTGGTCATTTACTCCGACAGAAATGCCATAATAGGTAGGTATGGTGGCTGTTTTGAGGAAGATATAAGGAGGTTTACTTGTGATAGAGCGTATCGTATCACGGGGTTTGGATGCACCGGTGAAGTTTGCACCAACTCTCAAGGTGAGAAAGGGCAATGCACGGTACCGAAGAGGCTAACAATGATGGAAGGGTGAGCGGAAACAGTGCAGAAAAGGACCGTTAGGGGTGCCACCGTACGCCACGATGGCGATCTTGTCAGCTCCGCATGCCACTGCGCACCGCTGGCTGCACAGCCTCCCGCCATGCGCGCCTGGAGAGGCCCCCAGGGCGACACGTTGGTGGATGCGCTAGAGCGTGGGCACAGAGTGGCCGCCTGCCGCGGCAAGCGCCTTGCCGCTGCTGTTATCTTGTCGGGTCCGGAAGCTTGTCGCTCACCGGGCCTCGAGGTACCTTGGTTGGTCCTCCCGGCAAGCTCCTCTTGCCGGGGCCTTGTTGCCTTGCCGGAGCGCGTGGCGCGTCGTGGCAAGTTCCTTGGAGTGCCTTGGTTGGCCTTCCCGGCAAGCTCCTCTTGCCGGGGCCTTGTCTCCTGAGCTTAAATACTTTGTTCTTGAATGGCTCCAAGGGAACCATGAAGGATCTTGGCGTTCGCCCGGCAAGTCTTGCCGCGGGGTGCTGCAACTTCCCGTGCACAAGTTCGGGGTACCAGGGTACCCCTATTCTAGTACACCGACAGGAGCCCCCGGGCCTGGGCCAGACACGATGCCGAGCGCTGTTGGGCCAGGCCCAAGACAGGGCACGGGCACACGCGGACTGGGCCACGCCGAATCTCGCTCCGTATCCACCGCGCTCTCCCCTAACGGCATGCGTTGAATGGGCATCGTGGGAGAGATCGTGGGTGGTTCTTTATTCGGAAGGGCGAAACGTCTGCCCCGTCCCTCTTTATAAGCAGAGGAAACAGGGGCAGTTCGTTCCCCCTCGCTGGTTGCTACTACTCCGTCTTCACGAACCTCCGCCGCTCCCCCCCTTCTTCTCGAAGACGAGAGAGCAGCGCTCCGCCCCCCATTGCCACCAGCATCACCAACACCGTCGACCTCCCCCACCACCTCCGCCATGGCTCCGAAAGCCGACAAGGGAAAGGGCGTGAAGTCGGCCGAGGCACAGCGGCGCGCGGCGCTGCGGAAGGAGCGGGCGATCTTCTCCCCCCAGCTCGGCGTGAAGGAGCTGAGGGAGTACTTCTACCTCTTTTGGGCGACGGAGATGCGGGCGCATCCTCGCACGAGGGTACTCCCGGCCGCTGCTTTGGAACTGGCTCCAAACGGGTACCCATTCTACGCGCTGTTCTTCTATTGCGGGCTCTGCCCGCCCTTCTCGGAGTTCTTCTGCGATATCATGAACACCTACGGCTTCCGCCTCCTTGATTTCACCCCCAACGCCATTCTGACCATGGCAGTTTTCGCACATTTGTGCGAAAACTTTGTCGGAGTCCACCCCAATGTTGCCCTTTTCTACCACTTCTTCATACCTCGGGTAGAGAGAGGAGAGCCGCTTGCCGGAGGGATTGCCTAATCTCGAGAGCCGGCAAGAAGGAGGCGTACTTGGAGGGTGAGCTCCGCAGCAAGTGGGAGGAGTGGAGTGCGGAGTGGTGCTGGATCGTCGAGGAGAATCCGCAGCCCTTCACCGCTGTGCGCCAAGCTCCAATAGTGCGCGGCAATGACTGGAGCAACGTGGCCCCGGAAGACAAGAGGCTAAAGATCGCCATTACTAGGATCCTTCGCCCCAGGCTTGCCGGGCTCACTGTAGGCGCAGATTTCCTCTGCCGCAGATCTAGAGATAAACCTACTGAGAGCAGCCACACAACCGGCAAGCCTTCGTACATCCTTGACGCGCTTTGGTGCTTCGATCTGCTCAATGGTCTTGATCTTGTCGGGATTGGCTTCAATTCCCCGCTGAGACACGAAGAACCCGAGAATCTTGCCGGAAGGGACTCCAAACACGCACTTCTCGGGGTTAATCTTGAGGTTGATCTTGCGCAGGTTTGCAAATGTCTCGTCTAAATCTTGAATCAGGGTCGCCATGTTCTTGCTCTTGACCACTATGTCATCCATGTAGGCTTCCACATTTCTGTGCATCTGCGGCTCAAAAGCGTGGTGGACTACCCTTGCGAATGTTGAACCAGCATTCTTCAAACCGAAAGGCATCCGTACGAAGCAGTACGTGCCACACGGGGTGATAAATGTGGTTTTCTCTTCATCCTCTTCTGCCATGAAGATCTGATGGTATCCTGAGTATGCATCAAGAAATGAAAGCAAATCACATCCGGCTGTGGAGTCAACAATCTGGTCAATGCGAGGCAAGGGAAATGGGTCTTTGGGACAAGCTTTATTAACATCAGTGAAGTCAATACAAAGCCTCCATTTCCCATTAGCCTTGCGCACGACAACAGGATTGGCCAACCACGTGGGATGGAGCACTCCTCTGACAAGGCCTGCTGCTTCCAACTTCTTGATTTCTTCTGCGATGAATTCTTGGCGCTCCACTGCCTGTTTCCTGACTTTCTGCTTGACGGGCCGCGCGTGAGGACAGACGGCAAGGTGGTGCTCAATTACTTTCCTGGGAACACCGGGGATATCAGACGGCTGCCACGCAAACACGTCGACATTCGCCCGCAGGAAAGCAACGAGCGCGCTTTCCTATTTGGGGTCAAGAGTGGCGCTGATGGTGAAGGTACCACCAGTGCCGTCCTCCTTGGCGGGCACCTTCTTGGTCTCAGGTGGAGCTGCCATTTCCTTCTTACACTTGCCGGTGGAGCTCGATGGTGTGTCCTCGACGGTAGCGCAGCACTCCGAAGAGGTGCGCTTGCCGGAGTAGGCATCAGAGCTCTTGTCGGACTTGGTCTTCTTCTTCCCCCCGGGAGCTTCAGCGGCAAGTGTCTTGCGTTCTGCTGCGGCTGCTGCTTCCCGTTAGATCTTGTCGGCACAGATAAGAGCATCCTTCTTGTCGCCAGGGACAGAGATGACACTTATCGGGCCTGGAATTTTCAGTATGTTGTATGCATAGTGAGAGGCTGCCATGAACTTGGCGAGTGCTAGACGGCCAAGGATTCCATTGTAAGGTAATGGAAAGTCAGCAACATCAAACGTGACCCTCTCAGTCCTGAAGTTCAGCTCGCTGCCAAATGTTACCGGCAACGTGATCTTTCCCTTCGGCTTGCTCCTTCCCGGGTTGATTCCTTGAAATGTACCAGTCTCTTCGAGCTCGCTGTCGGGGATCTGGAGTTTCTGGAGCACCGCGGAGGAGATCAGGTTCAAGCCGGCCCCGCCGTCAACTAGCATCTTTGTGACCTTGAGGTTGCGGATTGTTGGTGAAACCAACATCGGCAAGCACCCGACCGCAGTTATGCGATCAGGGTGGTCCTCAATATCAAAGATGATAGGCGTGCTGGACCATTTCAGAGGCTTGCATGACTCGACGGGTGGTTCTACTGCATTAACTTCCCGCACTCACTGCTTGAGCTGACGGTGCGAGGTATGCAGAGAAGCACCACCGTCAACGCACAGGACCTCTGTGGCTTTCTGGAACTCCTGCTCATCAGTCTCCTCATCATCCATGTCTTCATCGTCGTCGTCATCTTCATCCTTGTCGCGGACGCGAGGAGGTCTGTCTCCTTGCCGCTGCTTGGCCTTGCCGCGGCGTCCTCCTCGGCCGGGACGTTTCTTGCCGGATCCCCCAGCACCTTCCTGGGCCTTCTCCTTGTCGCGCCGCTCGTATTCAGCTTTCTGTTGCTCAACAAGCTGCTCGACTTTTCTGCAGCTCTGGAGATCATGGCCCTTGGCGCGGTGGATCTTGCAATACTGCTTGTTGGTGCCATCCTGCTTGTCGGCGACCGCCACCTCCGCGGCAACCTCCTTGCCAGAGTCACCAGCTTTGGCTTTCTTGGCGCCACCACCGTTGCCGGACTGCTCTACAACTAGCACCTCTTTGCTTTTTCTCTTCCTGTTGTTTCGCTGCCGGTTTTTCCTTGCCGGGGCAGCATCTTCACTGTCAGATCCTCCCGCTCCTACATTCTCTCCGGGGAGTCTCCTCCCTTCCTCAGCACGTGCACACTTGTCGGCCAGTGCATATAACTCACTGACGTCCCTGATCTTGCACATCGCCATTTCCTCCCGCATCCTGTGGTTTCGCACGTTCTGATGGAACGCACTGATCACCGCGGCAGGGTGGACGTCTGGGATGTTGTGTTGCACACTGCTGAATCTCTGAATGTACTTGCGTAGGGGCTCTCCTTCCTTCTGGGCGGGCAGATGAAGATCACTCTCCTAGCCATGAGGCTTGTGTCCGCCTGTGAAGGCGCCGACAAACTGATGGCACAGATCAGCCCAAGAGGATATGGAGTTGTCCGGCAAGTGCATGAGCCAGGATCTGACGTTGGGCTTGAGCACCAGCGGGAAGTAGTTGGCAAGGATCTTGTCATCCCGTCCCTCGGCAGCCTGCACCGCAATGGTGTAGATGCTGAGGAACTCCGACGGATGCGTCTTGCCGTCGTACTTCTCCGGTACGTCTGGCTTGAAGTTCTTCGTGCTGGGCCACTGGACCTGCCGTAGCTCACGAGTGAACACAGGGCAACCAACCGCGTACGGCAGATCGCCTGGTTCCCCTGGCGCATGCATGTCAACAGAGGGCCCAGCGCGCTTGTCGGATTGACGTCGCGCTTCTCTTCGGCGCTCGATGCGAGTTCGAGCGTCTTCTTGTTGTCGATCATGAAGAACTTGGCGCTGATCGCGACGAGCTCGTGGATCCGACGATGCGGTGGAGTCGCTGTCGAGGTGGATCCGGCGAGTCGGCGATCTTGGCCTTCGGGGTGGTGATTGCATGGTAGTTGCATCTCCACCCGTTTCATCGCCACCGGCTCGCGCCCGGCAACCCTGCCGTGGCGGCGACGCGCTCGGCCGCCGTGGAGTGTCGCCGTTGGCGTAGCCGATGAGACTCTGAATGGTGGCCCTCCATTCGTCGATCTTGTCCGACGTCAGAGGGTAATCTAGGAGCAGTTGAGCTCGCACCAAAGCTTCTGCTGGAGTGGTGGGTGGCAGTGGCAGACGGCGCGAGGAGCGGGACGTGCTCGGACTTCTAACTATGTTAGAAGGAGCAGTATCCCGTCCAGGCGATCGTGCCCCGCTCGTGCCAGCACGCTGGCGTGCATGCTGGTCTTGAGCGCCACGAGATCCACCAGCTTGGTCTTGGCCTATCATGCGTATGGCACCGCAAGTGCCATGACGCTGTTGGTCTTGCGACTCCTGAGAGTGGCGCGGAACATGTATAGTCGTCGAGGTTTGTGCAGCCTTGTCCTTGGACCTGGCAGCATCATAAGCTTCCTCCCCGACATCGAAACTTCCGCCGGCATCCATTCCACCACCCGTTTGCTCCAACGGTGGCGGAAGTGACGTGGACGGAGCAGCTGCCGTCGAAGTCTTCTTCTTAGGTGGCATGTTGATGAAGGGAATGAAGATCCAGCCGTGTGAACGCCGGATCAGGTTCACACAATCTCGACGCCCCCTACCTGGCGCGCCAAAGATGTCGGGGAAACTGATCCACGAACACCTATGTGGCCGGCGGACCGGGCCCCTTTCGGTTCGGCGGGGGGCAGAGATCACACGAAGAGCAGATCGAGGCGAAGCACACGAGCAGTTTACCCAGCTTCGGAGCTCTCCGGAGAGATAACACTCCTACTTCTGCTTGTTTGATTATCTGGTGTTCTTGCTCCAGAGAGAGAGCGTAGTGTTTTTCTGGGTTCTCAACCAGTCGAACCTCGCGAACCAGTCGAACCGAACCCCCTCTACGTTGCGCATGGGCCTCCTTTTATATGCTAAAGGGGTCATCGACAGGTGGCAACGCAGAGAAGGGTACGAATGTAAAAAGTGAGGTGGTTGGTACAGTTACTTGTACAGTGCACCCTACCTAACCCTGACGGCAGGGGACAAGGGCATTAAATGCCCGTCTGAGTTGCCCAAATAGTGCAGAAAAGGACCGTTAGGGGCGCCACCATACGCCCCGATGGCGATCTTGTCAGCTCCGCATGCCACTACGCACCGCTGGCTGCACAGCCTCCTACCACGCGCGCCTGGAGAGGCCCCCAGGGCGACACGTTGGTGGATGCGCTGGAGCGTGGGCATAGAGTGGCCGCCTGCCGCGGCAAGCGCCTTGCCGCTGCTGTTATCTTGTCGGGTCCGGAAGCTTGTCGCTCACCGGGCCTCGAGGTACCTTGGTTGGTCCTCCCGGCAAGCTCCTCTTGCCGGGGCCTTGTTGCCTTGCCGGAGCGCGTGGCGCGTCGCGGCAAGTTCCTTGGAGTGCCTTGGTTGGCCTTCCCGGCAAGCTCCTCTTGCCGGGGCCTTGTCTCATGAGCTTAAATACTTTGTTCTTGAATGGCTCCAAGGGAACCACAGAGGATCTTGGCGTTCGCCCGGCAAGCCTTGCCGCGGGGTGCTGCAACTGCCCGTGCACAAGTTCGGGGTACTAGGGTACCCCTATTCTAGTACACCGACAAGGCGTCCAGTCGAAGCCGAGGAAGAAGGTCGAGTGTGATCTCCCATTATTTGGTGACCTCTATTTTCTGGGTGTGGATACAACTGTGGATGCTCCTCTAGAACATGGGTAAAATCCCCGTGTGTGATCCCTTCTGGAACATCTGGTAGTGCTGCAGCTACTAACGGATTTCAGTACCGTCAACCGGCGACCAATCGTGCAATTTGATTAAAAAAACAAAGCTCGCGGACCATCTATTACATCTCATGGCAAAGAATGACAGCAATTCCAACATGAACTATGTGAACTCCAAGTACAATGGTAGAAATGCCGACCCAACACTACAAAAAAATGACACATCCATGACATTTTGGGCCGAACGATTTTTTTTCCTGTCATACTTATGACACTTCTATGACGATAATTTTGACAAAACCCGGTATCATCATAGATGTGATGGGCTCCTACTTCTATGACAAAAAATCATGACAAAAAATGGGCTTTTCGTCCTGAGCTGGCCGGAGACGCAACTGTATGACATTCTTTGGGCCGTCCATGACGGAAAAAATCATGGTAGAAGTGAGGGTGAGGAAAATACCGGGGTGTTCCCGGTTACGGTGGGTGGTCGGGGCCGAGCGATGCATGGAGGTTTGTGTGTTTCTCTCATACACGCACGCGCATGGGTGTGAGGCATTGGGCTCTAACTGGACCCGAGTGAGGCGTTGCCTAACTGAACCCGAGTGATTGCACTGCAGGCTAAGCGTTACTAAACCCGAGCGATCGATCGATGGCTGTTAACTGTGTTGGAAATATGCCCTAGAGGCAATAATAAAATGGTTATTATTATATTTCTTTGTTCATGATAATTGTCTGTTATTCATGCTATAATTGTGTTATCCAGAAATCGTAATACACGTGTGAATACATAGACCACACCGTGTCCCTAGTGAGCCTCTAGTTGACTAGCTCGTTGATCAACAGATAGTCATGGTTTCCTGACTATGGGCATTGGATGTCATTTATAACGGAATCACATCATTAGGAGAATGATGTGATGGACAAGATCCAATTCTAAGCATAGCTCAAAGATCGTGTAGTTCGTTTAGCTAGAGCTTTTCCAAATGTCAAGTATCATTTCCTTAGACCATGAGATTGTGCAACTCCCGGATACCGTAGGAGTGCTTTGGGTGTGCCAAACATCACAACGTAACTGGGTGACTATAAAGGTACACTACGGGTATCTCCAAAAGTGTCTGTTGGGTTGGCACGAATCGAGACTGGGATTTGTCACTCCGTATGACGGAGAGGTATCTCTGGGCCCACTCGGTAATGCATCATCATAATGAGCTCAATATGACCAAGTGTCTGGTCACGGGATCATGCATTACGGTACGAGTAAAGTGACTTGCCGGTAACGAGATTAAACGAGGTATTGGGATACCGACGATCGAATCTCGGGCATGTAACGTACCGATTGACAAAGGGAATTGTATACGGGATTACTTGAGTCCTTGACATCATGGTTCATCTAATGATATCATCGAGGAGCATGTGGGAGCCAACATGGGTATCCAGATCCCGCTGTTGGTTATTGACCGGACAGGCATCTCGGTCATGTCTGCATGTCTCCCGAACCCGTAGGGTTTACACACTTAAGGTTCGGTGACGCTAGGGTTGTAGAGATATGAGTATGCAGTAAAACAAAAGTTGTTTGGAGTCCTGGATGAGATCCCGGACGTCACGAGGAGTTCCAGAATGGTCCGTAGGTAAAGAATTATATATAGGAAGTGAAGTTTCGGCCATCGGGAAAGTTTTGGGGGTTACCGGTATTGTACCGGGACCACCGGAAGGGTCCCGGGGGTCCACCGGGTGGGGCCACCTATCCCGGAGGGCCCCATGGGCTGAAGTGGGAGGGGAACCAGCCCCTGGTGGGCTGGTGTGCCCCCCTGCGCCTAGGGTTGGAAACCCTAGGGGTGGGGGGCGCCTCCACTTGCCTTGGGGGCAAGACACCCCCTTGGCCGCCGCCCCCCTTGGAGATCCCATCTCCTAGGGCTTGCGCCCCCCCTAGGGGCCCTATATAAAGAGGGGGGGAGGGAGGGCAGACACACCCATGCTCTTGGCGCCTTCCTCTCCCTCTGCTACACCTCTCCCTCTCGCAGACGCTTGGCGAAGCCCTGCCGAGATCGCTGCTGCATCCACCACCACGCCGTCATGCTACTGGATCTTCACCAACCTCTCCTTCCGCCTTGCTGGATCAAGAAGGAGGAGACGTCTCCCTGACCTTACATGTGTTGAACGCGGAGGTGCCGTCCGTTCGGCGCTAGGATCTCCGGTGATTTGGATCACGACGAGTACGACTCCCTCAACCCCATTCTCTTGAACGCTTCCGCTCGCGATCTACAACAGTATGTAGATGCACTCATCTCTCTCGTTGCTAGATGAACTCATAGATTGATCTTTGTGAAAGCGTAGAATTTTTTTATTTTCTGCAACGTTCCCCAACAAACTGAACCCGATCGAGCGATTCCTTCGCTACTGTCGGATTTCGGGTTCCGCAAACCCTTGAGAGGTTCGAACTCTGGGGTGCGTGCGAAAATCTCAACCTACCCAGCCTGCCTACTCGCAATTCTCCTAAGCCTAGAGCGACGAACTCGAAGAGACAAGGAGACACAACAGTTTATCCTGGTTCGGTCCACCTTGCGGTGTAATACCCAACTCCAGCGTTTTGGTGGATTGCCTCGAAGGGCTGAGGATGAACTAGTACAGTGGATGAACTGGCCTCAGAAGGTGAGGTGTTCTTGAGCTCAAGAGAGCTGGTGGGATGTGAACTAGATCAGATGCCCCTCTACGGTGGTGGCTAAGTCCTATTTATAGTGACCTTGGTCCTCTTCCCAAATGTTGGCGGGAAGGGATCCCACAACGGCCGGATTTGAAAGGGGACAAGTAGTACAGCTTATCCTGACAAAAGTATTCTTCGCCTGCGAAAAGCCCCTGGTCGTGACGCTGCGGTGGGCTTGGTGATGACCTCCATCCTGCCGTCCTAGCGGTCTTGGTCTTGTTGCACCAGAATGGAACCCTTTGGTTGATTCCTCGTGACTCCGCGCCCGCGGCTTTCCTCCCTTGCACCGAAGAGGAAACTGGCGCTCTGCGCCCGCCTGGCCTTGGTCGTCATGGCTCACATTAGCTGAGCCTCGTGAGGTGCACCTTGCATAGAACTCTCCGCCCCTCAGGAGCCAGCCTGAAGAGGCCGATCCCCTCAGGGGTCTTGGCGTCATCTGCCTCGCGAGGCTTGGCTCCTCGCGAGGGTCTTGAGCTGTTGATGTCGTAGTTGGGCCGTACCAGGCCGTCGACGGAGCCACATGGTGGGCTGCAGGCAGGCAAGTCTGGATACCCCCATAGCCCCCGGGCCCAAGACGCGCTTAGACTTGGCTTCGAGGCGAAGCCAAAGGGCAAGTGAGGAGCGTCGTGGGCCGTAACCACCTGCGGCCTTGATAACGCATGGCGATTGATGGGACGTGGGCGTCTCCACTTCCCCACGCCGCCTCGACAACTGTTCAACTTGACAGATCGATGCGGCATGCAGGAAATCATCATGGCACGAGGTCGTGGAGGCTGGCGGTTGGCCTTCCTTGGCTATAAATGTGGGGGAGTGGCAGAACCCTCGCTCATCTCTCCTTCATCTTGCTACCGCCCGCTTCTCTCCTTCTTCATCTTGCTCTCATGGCGTCGCCAAGGAGGTTTTCAGTGACCGAGGAGGGGAAGGCTTCTAAGGAGGGACCAGCCTCTCCGGCTCCCAGGAGAGGCCGCAGACATCCCCGCAAGCATCCCGCGGCTCCTGCGGCGGCCCCTAGGGGGTGCGGGCGTGCACCCCCCCAGAGCCGGCGCTTCTCTTGGTGCCTGCGAAGGCACCTCTTCTTGCGGTGTGGGCCACCGGCTTCAGAGCAGCCCCCATGACGAGGGGAGGCGCGCCGTGATCGTGCGCCCGCCTCGGCCGCACTTCTCCTTGCTGGACGTGCTCCCTGAATTCATGGTTTGGTCAGAGAGCCTGGCCGGCACCTTGCTCCGGCTTCCGTGTTTCTTCTCCGGCGAGCTTCCTTCCTCCGGGCTTGATGGTCTCTGGCTGCAGGCCGATGGCTGCTGCAGCAGGGCATGGGTCGGGGCCGAGGGCGCCGCCTCCGGCAGCATGGTCCTGACCCGTGGCTGGCAGACATTCGACCGTGCGTGAGGCCTGGGCGGGAGGTCCACCCTCCACTTCAAGTACGACGGTCTGGCGACCCTCTATGTGAGGGTGTTCAGGGAGGATGGCCGCCGCGTGGGGTGCTGCCCGAAGGATGGCAGCGATGACGAAGGTGGCAAGGTGAGCTTGGCCTTGGCGGCGTGCGCTCCTCTTCCCGCGAGGGTAGCTCTTCCTCGGATGAGAGCTCGAGCAGTGGTGGCTACGACCGGCCCCCACGTCGCCGTGCTCGGGCCGAGGATGTCGGTGGTTCGTCCCGCCGCAGCACTCTAGTGAAGCTGGAGAGGAGCCCGGCGTGAGTCTGGGGCCCGCCGAACTTGGACTCAAGACCGGCTGCAGCCCCGGGTCGCCTATGGGGGAACTGGTGGAGCGCTGGGCCACCTTGAGGCGTTGCTTGAGGATGCGGCGCTGGTGTCGGGTTCGTACGCCTTCGAGCTTTGTTTGTTTAGCCTTTCCTTTCTCCTGTAATTCGAAAAAAGATGATGTACCCCGCCAGGGCGTGTAATGAACTATGGAAGTTATGCCCTTTATGCTATGCTTTGCTATCTTGGTGTTGTGTTGTAATGTTTACACTCTGAGTAAGCCATGATAGGAAGACTTAGCTTGACATGTGTGCAGTAGCTTTCCACCTCGCAAAGACCTGGCTTCAGGCATTCAACGGGGCCCCCTTCTTGGGGAGCTGAAGATTGCCGACCTCAGGAGACGCCTCGGGGTCACAGGAGCTGCCGCAGAACTGCTGCAGGGCTGCTTTAAAGGAAAAGGAAAACTGACAGACACCTCACTCCTCTTTATGTGAGCCCCTTGCCATAGATTAGCTCTGACTTAATGCACCACGTCGTGCTGCCCGGGGGGCACGGATATGAGGGGTGCTGGTGCCTGTGAAGTTGATCGAGGGCTCCTGGCAAGGACGAGGCCGGAACACCAGGTGCAGCGTGGTCCGACGCAGTGTGCGCGTATGAGGGTAGGCCCAAGGCGCACACACCTGCCTAGCCCCCACGCACGAGGTGCGCGAGGGTGAGTGACGGGCAACTTCCGCCTCTCTGCTATCCTCAGGCTAAAGACAAACGAGCGAGAGAAGAAATTAACTGGGCGAAGCAAAACATGAGAGCACCAAATCCATTGAAGATCACTAAAAACTGCAAGCAACTTTGGAAAGCAAATGAACAGCTGCGTTCGGCACCTAATCTAGTCTTCTCACCAGCGTGGAGCTAAGTGATGCCACTAAGACGTGGGAGGGAGCCCCCATGAGGCCCTAGGGCGACTCTGAGGAGACTCCGGGGCGTGTACAACCCCACTCATTATTACGTGAGAGTGTCACAAGCGGAGACCTTCATAGGCCGGAGCCTTTCTTCAGGCGTAGAACTTTCGGAGGTGCTGGATGTTCCAGGCATTCTGGATGGGGACCCCATCCTATGTCTCCAGGCACGCGCTGCCAGGCCTGGAGACACGACAATCCTACATGGGCCCTCCCACATGGGAGAGAGCTTGTGCAACCCCTCCCTGGAGAGCACCTGCCTTAGGACGAGGTCGCCCACCTCTAACGTCCTGGAGCTAATGTTGTGGCAGTGATACCGCCGTAGCGCCTGCTGGTATCTTGCCGCCCGAAGTGAGGCTTGATGGCGGCATTCCTCCCCCAGCACGAGATCCATCCCCCGCGTGGCGTCCTGACGCGCCTTGTCGAACGCCAGGACCCGCGTGGAGCGATGCCTGATCTCGTGTGGGAGAACCGCTTCTGGTCCGTAGATGAGGAAGAACGACATCTCTCCTGTTGGCTTGGTCGCGGTGGTGTGGATGGACCACATCACGGACTGCAGTTTGTCGAGCCAGCCCCTGTCGCAGGCCTCGAGCTTCTTCCTGAAGGTCCTTGTCTTGAGGCCCCGCAAGACTTCTGCATTGGCCCGCTCAGCCTGGCCATTGCTCCAGGGTTGTACCACTGAGGCGTAGCATATCTGTGTTCCAAGGTTAGCACAATATGTTTTGAAAAGGTTGCTAGTGAACTGCGAGCCGTTGTCGGTGATGATGTGGTTAGGGACCCCACATCGGCTCACGATCCCCTTGATGAACTTGATGGCTGACCCAGCTAGGATGGTGCGGACGTCTTCTACCTCCGCCCACTTGGTGAATTTGTCGATGGCGACGTAGAGGTATCGGTAGCCCCCTGGCGCTCGAGGGAACGGCCCTAAGATGTCCAACCCCCAGACGGCGAACGACCATGTGAGCGGGATTGTCTGGAGGCCTTGTGCGGGCTGGTGGATTTTCTTGGCGTGGAACTGGCATGCTTCATAGGAGCGCACCAGCTCTATGGCGTCGCTGAGCATGGTGGGCCAGTAGAAATCGCTGCGGAACGCATTGCCCACCAGAGTGCGTGATGAGGAATGATGCCCGCAGTCCCCACCATGTATGTCCGCTAGCAGCTCAAGCCCCTATTCCCTGGATATGCATCACAACAAAATGTCATTGGGCCTCTTACGATATAACTCACCATCCTGAATGCAGTATGCGGTGTCTTGACGAGCCACGCGCTCGGCATCCTCCTCCTTCTCCGGCAAGGTCCCTTGAAGAAAGTACACCTTGAAATCTTCAGTCTAGCACCCCTCCTGAGGCTCGAGCGCAAGCAACAGGCAGGCCCTCGTGGGGTGGCCACAGGCTGGGGCTCCCATCCTAGGTGCCTGAGGCAAGTCCTCCTGAGGTGGTGCTGG
>NC_057804.1:102611259-102658761 GCF_018294505.1 Triticum aestivum
GTTCGTTCCTCGCGGCACGTGCTGCAGCTCCAAGCCTATGAACCGCGTCTCCATCTTGCACACCTCTTCTAGGTACGCCTCCATGTGCTCGTCCTTGGGCGTGTATTACTTGTTGGAGAAGTTGATGAGGAGCTGAGAGTCGCCCTTGATGGTGAGGCGCTTCACCCCAAGCGCCACCGCGGCCCAGAGACCAGCAAGCAGGCCCTCGAACTCCGCAATGTTGTTGGAGACCTTCTTGTCCTGCTGGAAGCAGAGTTGTACCACATAGTAGAGCTTGTCCTTGGTGGGCGAGATGAGGACGACCCCTGCTCCTGTGCCTTGTCGTGCGAATGCTCCGTCAAAGTACATGATCCGCCCGTTTGGTTCCTCGTCTCCGGGTAAGAGGGAGCGGTCCTCGCTCACCCCGTGGTCGGGGATGTCAGTCCATTCGGCCATGAAGTTCGCGAGGGCTGCACCCTTGATGACCCTGGTGGTGCTGAACTCGAGGTGGAACGCCTGAAGCTCGATGTTCCATTCTGCAACTTGCCCGGCGGCGTTCAGACTCCGGAGCACCCTCTCTAGTGGGTATGCCGAGACAACCTTGATGGGGTGGCCTTGAAAGTAGTGGCACAGCTTTCAGGAGGCAACAAGGAGTGCGAGCATGAGTTGCTGAGGCATGGGGTAGCGTGCCCGTGCCTCCCTTAGTACCGTGCTGACGAAGTAGACAGGGTGCTCAACGAGGGGAGAGGCATCAGTTGAGTCTTGCTCTTCTTGTGGGTGCGGGTCTTCGATGGCTTCACGAGGTCAGTCCTCAGGAGCCCCCCAGCTGTGGGGTCAACCGCAGACTCAGGAGGGACATCGACCACTGGGTTGGCCGAGGCCCCAAGCGCATTGTCCCGAGGAAGCTCCGTCTTGCTTGGTGGTTGAGCGTTCTGCCAAGGGTCCTTGGACGGGCGCTCCTTCCTTAGCGCCACCAGGGCGGAACTGGCTGAGTGGGGGGTGGCTGCCAGATAGACCACCAAGGGCTCAAGAGGGCGCGGTGCCACCATCACCGGCGGGCTGGTCAGGTATCTCTTGAGGTCTTGAAAGGCTACTTCTGCCTCTGGGGTCCACTCGAATGGCTCCTTCCTTTTCATCAGCTTGAAGAACGGGAGGGCGCACTCCCCCAGCTTGGAGATGAAGCACCCAAGTGAGGTTATGCAGCCCGCCAGCTTCTGCATCTCCTTCAGGGTCTGCGAGCGGCTCATGTCCTCTATTGCCTTGACCTTCTCTGGATTAGACTCGATCCCTCTATGTGACACCAGGAAGCCCAACAGTTTACCAGAGGGGACCCCGAACACACACTTCTCTGGATTGAGCCAAAGATCCACCTTGCGCAGGCTAGCAAACATCTCCTCCAGATCTGTTATCACAGTCCTGGCCTACCGAGACTTCACCACTATGTCATCAACATAGGCCTCTGTGTTTCTCCCAAGTTGCGAGTCCATGGCGATATGCATCAGCCGCTGGAAGGTAGCCCCGGCATTACGCAGCCCAAAGGGCATATAGGTGTAGCAGTACACCCCGCAAGAGGTCTGGTAACCCGCAAGTATACATGATAGTTGTAGCCTCTTTCGATAAGTAAGAGTTTCGAACCCAATGAGGAGCTAAAGGTAGAACAAATACTCTCTCAAGTCCTATGGCCACTGATACGACTCTATGCACGCTTGACATTCGCTTTACCTACAACAAGTATGAAACTAGAAGTACTTTGCAGGTGTGATAGGATAGGTTTGCAAGATAATAAAGAACACGTAAATAAAAAGTAGGGGCTCTTTAGATAAATACACAATAAATTAAATATGGCGAGTATGGAAAAGTGGTGGTAGGAGTTGTGAAATTGTCCCTAAGCAATTGACTACTTTACTAGACCGGTAATCACTATTGCAATTCTATTTGAGGGAGAGGCATAAGCTAACATACTTTCTCTTCTTGGATCATATGAACTTATGATTGGAACTCTAGCAAGCATCTGCAACTACTAAAGATCATTAAGGTAAAACCCAACCATAACATTAAAGTATCAAGTCCCCTTTATCCCATACGCAAACAACCTACTTACTCGGGTCTGTGCTTCTGTCACTCACGCCATCCACCATAAGCAAATCATAAACATATTGCAAACCCTACATCGGGAATCCCTCACGCTTGTGCGACACGGAGAGCACCATAGGACAACACCAATAATGAAACATGCAACTCAAACCAATCATAGCAATTCATTAATCACCGATAGGACCACGAAAATCTACTCAGACATCATAGGATGGCAACACATCATTGGATAATAATATGAAGCATAAAGCACCATGTTCAAGTAGAGGGTACAGCGGGTCATGGGAGAGTGGACCGCTGAATATAGATGGGGGAAGGTGATGGAGATGTTGCTGAAGATGGCAGAGGTGTTGGTGAAGATTGCGGTGATGATGATGGCCCCAGGCGGTGTTCCAGCACCACCAGAAGCAAGGGGGAGAGAGCCCCCCTTCTTCTTCTTCTTCTTCTTCCTTGACCTTCTCCCTAGATGGGAGAAGGGTTTCCCCTCTGGTCCTTGGCTCCCATGGCTTGGGAGGGGCGAGAGCCCCTCCAAGATTGGATCTATCTCTCTGTTTCCGCGTTCTGGAATTCTGCCCTCGCACCGTTTCTTTTATATCCGGCGATCCGTAACTCTGATTGGATTGAAACCTTCGCCCAGATCTTTTTCCAAAAATTAGCTTTCTTGTGGCCAAAGAAGAGCGTCAACCACCTTACGGGTGGCCCAGGAGAGTGCCAGGCACGCCCAGGGGGGAGGGCGCACCCCCTATCTCCTGGCCACCTCGGGCACCGTTTCGTGTTGATTCTTCCTCTGGAAAATCCCAAATATTCCAAAATAATTCTCCGTCCGTTTTTATCCTGTTTGGATTCCGTTTGATATTGGGTTTCTGCGAAACATAAAACATGCAACAAACAGGAACTAGCACTGGACACTAGATCAATATGTTAGTCCGAAAAAATAGTATAAAAAGTTGTCAAAAGTATATGAAAGTTGAATAATATTGGCATGGAACAATCAAAAATTATAGATATGACGGAGATGTATCAGCATTCCCAAGCTTAATTCCTGCTCGTCCTCGAGTAGGTAAATGATAAAACAGATATTTTTTGATGTGGAATGCTACCTAGCATAATCTTGATCATATGTCTAATCATGGCATGAATATTAAGACACGAGTGATTCAAAGCAATAGTCTATCATTTGACATAAAAACAATAATACTTAGGGCATCCCAACAAACAATCATGTCTTTCAAAACATCAATGCTTCAGAACGCTATCCCTACAAAATCATATAGTCTGGTATGCTCCCTTTTCTTAACACAAGGTACCCCTCATGCCTATCCCGGTGTCAGCCAAGCAATTGTTTCATACTTTAGTATTCTCAATTTTTTTCAACTTTCACGCAATACATGAGCGTGAGCCATGGATATAGCACTATGGGTGGAATAGAATATGATGATGGAGGTTCTGTGGAGAAGACAAAAAGGGAGAAAGTCTCACATCGACGCGGCTAATCAACGGGCTATGGAGATGCCCATCAATTGATGTCAATGCAAGGAGTAGGGATTGCCATGCAACGGATGCAGTAGAGCTATAAGTGTATGAAAGCTCAAACTGAAACTAAGTGGGTGTGGATCCAACTTGCTTGCTCACGAAGACCTAGGGCATTTGAGGAAGCCCATCGTTGGAATATGCAAGCCAAGTTCTATAATGAAAAGTTCCCACTAGTATATGAAAGTGACAACATAAGAGACTTTCTATATGAAGAACATGGTGCTACTTTGAAGCACAAGTGTGGAAAAAGGATAGTAACATTGCCCCTTTTTTTGGGTGCGCTTCTTTGGCCCCCCTTTTTTATTTAGGCTTCTTTGGCCTTTCCTTTTTTCTTCTTTTTTTCATGGGGCAATGCTCTATAATGATGATCATCACACTTTTATTTACTTACAACTCAATATTACAACTCGATACTAGAACAAAGATATGACTCTATATGAATGCTTCCGGCGGTGTACCGGGATGTGTAATGATCTAGCGTAGCAATGACATCAAAAAACGGACAATCCATGAAAACATCATGCTAGGTATCTTATGATCATGCAAAGCAATATGACAATGAATGCTCAAGTCGTGTATATGATGATGATGAAAGTTGCATGGCAATATATCTCGGGATGGCTATGGAAATGCCATGATAGGTAGGTACGGTGGCTGTTTTGAGGAAGATATAAGGAGGCTTATGTGTGATTGAGCGTATCGTATCACGGGGTTTGGATGCACCGGCGAAGTTTGCACAAACTCTCGAGGTGAGAAAGGGCAATGCACGGTACCGAAGTGGCTAGCTATGATGGAAGCGTGAGAGTGCGTATAATCATGGACTCAACATTAGTCATAAAGAACTCACATACTTATTGCAAAAATTTATTAGCCCTTGAAACAAAGTACTACGCACATGCTCCTAGGGGGGAGGTTGGTAGGAGTTAACCATCGCGTGCCCCCGACCTTCACGCAAAGATAAACAATCAAAATACAATGCGCGCCAATTTGGTTACATAGTTAATAGACAATACGTGCATGCTTCGAGAATCACAAACCTTAACACCAACATCCTTACTAAACACAACCATCTACTAGTACCTCCCACATATTATCACCTCTATATCGCAAAACTATTGCAAGGAATCAAACATATCATATTCAGCGATCTACAAGTTTATGTAGGATTTTATGACTAACCATGTGAATGACCAATTCCTGTCATCTCTCTAAATTGATATAAGTGAAGCAAGAGAGTTTAATTCTTTCTACAAAAGATATGCCCACGCATCTAACAAATATAAGTGAAGAAAAAGAGCATTCTACAAATGGCGGTTTTCTATGTGAAGAGAAATAGGCAATCCAGACTTCAAATGATATAAGTGAAGCACATGAAGCATTCTATAAAGCCATACTCAAAATATTTAAGTGAAGTGCAATGAGCATTCTATAAATCAACCAAAGGACTATCTCATACTAGCATGGTGTATAAAAGAAAAGTGAAAACTAAATGCAAAAGACGCTCCAAGGTTGCACATATCACATGAACGAAACAAATCCGAAAACATACCGATACTTTTTGAAGAAAGAGGGGATGCCTTCCGGGGCATCCCCAAGCTTAGACGCTTGAGTCTCCTTGAATATTTACTTGGGATGCCTTGGGCATCCCCAAGCTTGTGCTCTTGCCTCTCTTCCTTTTTCTCATATCGAGACCTCCTCGATTAGACACTTCATCCACACAAAACTTCAACAGAAAAGTCGGTAAGATCCGTTAGTATAATAAAGCAAATCACCACTCTAAGTAATGTAGCAAACCAATTCATATTTTATTTTCGCATTGTGTCTACTGTAATATACTTTTCCATGGCTTAATCCACTAATATAAATTGATAAATTCATCAAAACAAGCAAACTATGCATCAAAAACAGAATCTGTCAAAAACAGAACAGTCTGTAGCAATATGAACATCCACCATAGTTATGGTACCCCAAAAATTCTACCAAAATTAGGAACAATAAAAAAAGTTGTATATCAAGACAGTGCAAAAAGAATAAGAACAGTTTGACATTCCAGTTAAAAATGTAAAATCGCGCACTACAGACAAAGTTTCTGTCCTGCACCATACAAACCAACAAGCATTGTAAACATCCTAAAGGAAAACCTTGCCACATTATTTTTATAATACAATGGAATTTTACAAGGGGATAATTATTTTTGATGAAAATTTTCTGTAATCAAGATTGACAAAGTTTTCGTGAGCATGAACAAAGTTCAAGGCTAGCTCCCACTTCAGCAATGCTTGTCTTTCTCACTTTCACTTTCCTTTTTGAAAAGTTTTTAGGTTCCCCTCTTTATTTTGTTTTGTTTTTAGACTATATAAAAGCACTCAACAGAAATAAAAGACTCTCTAAAACTTCCGGGTTGTCTCCCTAGCAGCGCTTTCTTTAAAGCCATTAAGCTAGGCATATAGTGCTCAAGTAATGGATGCACCCGGATCCCAAGGTATATCAAAGCCAAGTTTAATTAACAATAATTTGTAATTTAGTAGTGAGCACAAAGTAACATAAATCATGCAGCAACAAAGTCTAACTCTCTTCCTATGCATCAGCATGTCATAAAAGAACAATTCATGCACACCAAGTAAAGGCCAATGCATAGTATAAACAGTCTCTTGCAATTTTATCATATTGGAAACATAGAGAGGTGGAGATATAGTTCCTCTCTCATAATAATTTCAAGTAGGAGCAGCAAGCACATGCATATCACATTCATCAAAATCATCATGTGCAATGGTAAAAGGCAACCCATCAATATAATCCTTAGTAAGCACAAACTTCTCCGATATAGTGTAGTAGGGAGAATTCAAAAAGATAATAGGACTATCATGCGTGGGTGCAATAGCAACAATTTCATGTTTAACATAAGGAACTATAGCAAGTTCATCTCCATAAGCATAATCATATTGGCATCTTGGCCACAAGCATAGCAAGCATCATCAAAAAGGGATATTTCAAGAGAATCAATGGGATCATAGAAATCATCATAGCTATCATCCTTCGATAAGGACGAAGGGGAATTAAACAATGTATGAGTTGAAGAGTTACTCTCATTAGAAGGTGGGCACGGGTGATCAATCCGCTCTTCCTCCTTTTGTTCTTCGCGCTCCTCATCATCTTTTTCATCCAATGAGCTCACAGTTTCATCAATTTCTTCTTCCATAGCTTACTGCAAAATATTAGTATCTTCTTGGACAGCGGAGACTTTCTCAATAAACGCATTAATATTGTAACTGTATTCATAATTTTCATAGCAATATTTCAATATAGAAAAATTTTCAGGCCTATAAACATCATCATCTAAAGCTTCATACTTTTAAACAAAGATTCAATTTCATAGGCAGCCTTAAAAGCAACAAATTCTTCAATTCGTTCAACATCATAGTAATCATATATACCATTAGAATAAGAAGCTAAGGTTTCATTATCATTAAATTTGCATGAAAAGGGAAGGTGTGGAGCCTTCATCCTAGAGCAACAACTAATATCATATCTCAAGCATAGATCCCGGGCATACCAACACAACATATTAATTTGATCCCATAGCAGTTTCCCTTTTTGTGTCAAGCGATAATCCCTAAAGTATTCTCGTTGATCCAACGTTACTCCCATAACATAAATGAATGGGGTTTTCTCAGGATTATCAAAGTAGTACATAATATCCTGAACATAACGAGCATCGAGGGTTTTAGGAGGTTCCCCATCTCCATGAGTAGCAAGTACACCTAATTTTTTTGGTATTTCGTGTTCCATATCCATAACTAAATATAGAGAACAATTTAGAAGAGCAAATAAAAAATACTTAGTGATAAAGCAAACAAGCACACACGAGAATATTCACCCCACGTTATGACTCCCCGGCAACGGCGCCAGAAAAAGGTCTTGATAACCCGCAAGTATACGGGATAGTTGTAGCCTCTTTCGATAAGTAAGAGTGTCGAACCCAACCAGGAGCTAAAGGTAGAACAAATACTCTCTCAAGTCCTATCGGCCACTGATACGACTCTACGCATGCTTGACGTTCGGTTTACCTAGAACAAGTATGAAACTAGAAGTACTTTGTAGGTGTGATAGGATAGGTTTGCAAGATAATAAAGAACACGTAAATAAAAAGTAGGCCCTGTTTAGATAAATAAACAATAAAGTAAATATAGCGAGTATGGAAAAGTGGTGGTAGGAGTTGTGAAATTGTCCCTAAGCAATTGACTACTTTACTAGACCAGTAATCACTATTGCAATTCTATTTGAGAGAGAGGCATAAGCTAACATACTTTCTCTTCTTGGATCATATGCACTTATGATTGGAACTCTAGCAAGCATCCGCAACTACTAAAGACCATTAAGGTAAAACCCAACCATAACATTAAAGTATCAAGTCCCCTTTATCCCATACGCAAACAACCTACTTACTCGGGTCTATGCTTCTGTCACTCATGCCACCCACCATAAGCAAATCATAAACATATTGCAAACCCTACAGCGGGACTCCCTCACACTCGTGTGACACGGAGAGCACCATAGGATAGCACCAATAATGAAAAATGCAACTCAAACCAATCATAGCAACTCATCAATCACCGATAGGACAACGAAAATCTACTCAGACATCATAGGATGGCAACACATCATTGGATAATAATATGAAGCATAAAGTACCATGTTCAAATAGAGGGTACAACGGGTTGCGGGAGAGTGGACCGCTGAATATAGATGGGGGAAGGTGATGGTGATCTTGGTGAAGATGGCGGAGGTGTTGGTGAAGATCGCGGTGATGATGATGGCCCCCGGTGGTGTTCCGGCGCCACCAGAAGCAAGGGGGAGAGATCCCCCCTACTTCTTCTTCTTCCTTGACCTTCTCCCTAGATGGGAGAAGGGTTTCCCCTCTGGTCCTTGGCTCCCATGGCTTGGGAGGGGCGAGAGCCCCTCCGAGATTGGATCTATCTCTCTGTTTCCGCGTTCTAGAATTCTGCCCTGGCACCATTTCTTTTATATCCGGAGATCCGTAACTCCGATTGGATTGAAACCTTCGCCTAGATCTTTTTCCAAAAATTAGCTTTCTTGCGGCCAAAGAAGAGCGTCAACCGCCTTATGGGTGGCCCAGGAGAGTGCCAGGCGCACCTGGGGGGTGGGGGGGAGGGCGCGCCCCCTATCTCCTGGCCACCTCGGGCACCGTTTCGCGTTGATTCTTCCTCCAAAAAATCCCAAATATTCCAAAATAATTCTCCGTCCGTTTTTATCCCGTTTGGATTCTGTTTGATATTGGGTTTCTGTGAAACATAAAACATGCAACAAACAGGAACTGACACCAGGCACTGGATCAATATGTTAGTCCCAAAAAATAGTATAAAAAGTTGCCAAAAGTATATGAAAGTTGAATAATATTGGCATGGAACAATCAAAAATTATAGATACGATGGAGACGTATCAGGGTCAGGAACGCCGTCTTCTCCATATCTTGCACGGCCATCTTGATCTGGTGGTAGCCCGAGAAGGCATCCAAAAAGCACAACAGGTCGCACTCGGCGGTGGAGGCCACGATCTGATCAATGCAAGGAAGCGGGAAGGGATCTTGCGAGTAGGCCTTCTTGGGGTTGGTGAAGTCGACACACATGAGCTCCTTCCCTCCTTTCTTGGGGACGACGACGGGATTCGCCAGCCACTCCGGGTATCGTACTTCCCTGATGACCCCTGCGGCTTGCAGCTTACGGGTTTCTTGGACGATGAAGGCCTGCTTCTCGGTGGATTGACGATGAGCCTTCTGCTTCATGGTTCGCACGTTCGGGCATACCTTCAGGTGGTGCTCGATTATTCCCCTCGGGACCCCTGCCAGGTCTTTGGGCTCCCAAGCGAATACAACCTTGTTGGCATGCAAGAAGTCGATCAACGCTTCCTCTTGGCCCCGAGGGTGGCCATCCCCTATGGTGAAGGTGGCGCTGGTTGTTCCCTCCTCACTGATCAGCACTTGCTTCGTCTCGGCTCGGTCTTGGGAGAACAACTGCTTCTTCTTCGCCGGCGCTGCTTCCGGGGCCTCAGGGCCCCCCTTCTCATCAGGCAGCGTGAATGCCGCCGACCTGAAGGCGAGCTTGAGGGCCTGCAGCGCGTCTTTCGTGTCCCCTGCCACCATGAGGACACCATTGCTACTAGGCATCTTCATGAGGTTGTATGCTGGGTGAGTCGCCGCCATAAACTGGGCCAAGGCCGGGTACCGCAGGATGGTGTTGTATGGCATGTCGATCCTGGCGATATCGAAGTTGATGAGCTCGGTGCGGTAGTTGTCGCGGGTCCTGAAGGTGACAAGGAGGCGGATCTTCCCCAGGGGGTGGTGGAGCCTCCGCCGACCCCGGAGAAGGGCTTGGTGGGGCGGAGCCGGCTGGGTGGCATGTGTAGCATGCCAAATGCCTCCGTGGAGAGCACGTTGAGGCCGGCTCCACTATCGATGAGGGTCCTGGTGACCGCCACGTTGCAGATGGTGGGGGTGCAAAGCATTGGGAGCATGCTTGCTCCCGTCGTGGCGGCCGGATGATCCTCGAGGCCGAAGGTCAGGTCGGCCTTGGGCGCCATCCAGCCTGGGGAGCCCCCGAGCCCGCCTGGGCGGTGCTTACTTGTCGGTAGAACTTCTTGATGTGGCGGTCGAAGGGTGGTGCCTGCGAGCCACCTAGGAGAGCTGCGACGATGAGGGGCACCGGTGCCGCGTAGCGGGCGAGGAAGAGGTTGCGCAGCTCCTCCTAGGAGGCCAGAGAGGACGCCAACACATTGAGCAACTAGGCGCGCGGTGCACCTACGAGGGCCATGGGGAGCCAGTTGGCCTTCACCTTGTCTTCTTTTCCGTCCGCCCAAACTTCTTCTTCGTACGCATGGAGGAAGGCAGCCGGATCTTCCGCACCATTGTAGCGTGGCAGCATCTTCGGTCTGAACTTGGGTGGCCACTCCACCCACCGCAGGGAGAGGGTGAAACAACACAGCCCCGGTGCTTCTTCAGAAGCACGCGTCAGTCGAGTCAACGGAGGAGCGCTCGCCATCGGAGCCGGTGGCCCGATCTGGCGGACGAGGCATAAGGTATCCAACGCACCCCTACCTGGCGCGCCAAATGTCGGATTTCGGGTTCCACAAACCCTTGAGAGGTTCAAACTCTGGGGTGCATGCAGAAATCTCAACCTACCCAGCCTGCCTACTCGCAATTCTCCTAAGCCTAGCACGACGAGCTCGAAGAGACAAGGAGACACAACAGTTTATCCTGGTTCGGGCCACCTTGCGGTGTAATACCCTACTCTAGCGTTTTGGTGGATTTCCTCGAAGGGCGGAGGATGAACTAGTACAGTGGATGAACTGGCCTCGGGAGGTGAGGTGTTCTTGAGCTCAAGAGAGCTGGTGGGATGTGAACTAGATCAGATGCCCCTCTACGGTGGTGGCTAAGTCCGATTTATAGTGGCCTTGGTCCTCTTCCCAAATGTTGGCGGGAAGGGATCCCACAACGGCTGGATTTGAAAGGGGACAAGTAGTACAACTTATCCTGAAAAAAGTATTCTTCACCTGCGAAAATCCCCTGACAGGGATGCTGCGATGGGCTCGGTGATGACCTCCGTCCTGCCGTCCTGGCGGTCTTGGTCTTGTTGCACCAGAATGGAACCCTTTGGCTGATTCCTCGGGACTCCGCGCCTGCGGATTGCCTCCCTTGCACCAAAGAGGAAACTGGCACTCTGTGCCCGCTGGCACCCACCTGGCCTTGGTCGTCATGGCTCACGTCAGCTGAGCCTTGTGAGGTGCACCTTGCATAGAACTCTCCACCCCTCGGGAGCTAGCCTGAAGAGGCCGATCCCCTCGGGGGTCTTGGCGTCGTCTACCTCACGAGGGTCTTGAGCTGTTGATGTCGTAGCTGGGCCGTATCAGGCCGTCGATGGAGCCACATGGTGGGCCGCAGACAGGAAAGTCTGGATACCCCCATATCCAGAACACCGACAACTATTGCTGCTGAATGAAGCCGATCGATGTTGCCTCTGGATGAACAGTGAGTGTTGTTGGGGGGGGGGGTTTGATGAACAGTTCCCGGTGGGGGTTGGATGAACAGGACCCCATGGTGTTGCTGCTGGATGAACAGGACCCCGATTGATCAAGCTGGTTGGGCGTGGATGAACAGGACCCCGTGGAGGGCTGGATGAACAGGACCCCGTGAAGTCAAAGTTGAATAGTAGCCGATGGAGGGTGCTACGTCTTGAGCTTGCGTTGGTTTTCCTTGAAGAGGAAAGGGTGATGCAGCAATAGTAGCGTAAGTATTTCCCTCAGTTTTTGAGAACCAAGGTTTTAATCCAGTAGGAGGTTCCTCAAAAGACCCACGCACCTACATGAACAGACAAGAACTCGCAACCAACACAATAAAGGGGTTGTCAACCCTTCATGGCCACTTGCGAAAGTGAGATCTGATAGAGATAATATGTAAGATAAATATATTTTTGGTATTTTATAATATAGATTGGAAAAGTAAAGATGCAAATAAAAGTAGATTGAAAGCTTATATGATAAGAGATAGACCCGGGGGCCTAGGTTTCACTAGTGGCTTATCTCAAGATAGCATAATTATTACGGTGGGTGAACAAATTACTATCGAGCAATTGATAGAAAAGCGAATAGTTATGAGATTATCTAGGCATGATCATGTATATAGGCATCACGTCCATGACAAGTAGACCGACTCCCGCCTGCATCTACTACTATTACTCCACACATCGACCGCTATCCAGCATGCGTCTAGAGTATTAAGTTCATAAAGAACAGAGTAACGCATTAAGAAAGATGACATGATGTAGAGGGATAAACTCATGCAATATGATATAAACCCCATCTTTTTATCCTCGATGGCAACAATACAATACGTGCCTTGCTACCCCTGCTGTCACTGGGAAAGGACACCGCAAGATTGAACCCAAAGCTAAGCACTTGTCCCATTGCAAGAAAGATCAATCTAGTAGGCCAAACCAAACTGATAATTCGAAGAGAATTACAAAGATAACTTAATCACACATAAAAGAATTTAGAAGAGATTCAAATATTTCTCATGATAAACTTGATCATAAACACACAATTCATCGGATCTCGACAAACACACCACAAAAGAGTTACATTGAATAGATCTCCAAGAAGATCAAGGAGAACTTTGTATTGAGATTCAAAGAGAGAGAAGAAGTGATCTATCTAATAACTACGGACCCGAAGGTCTGTGGTATACTAATCACAACTCATCGGAGACGCCTTGGAGATGATGTAGAGGCCCTCCGTGATGGATTTCCCCTTCGGTGGAGCACCGGCGAAGGCTCCAAGATGGGATCTCGCGGATACAGAAGGTTACGGCGGTGGAAATAGTTTTTCGTGGTCCCTTCTGATGTTTTCGGGGTACATGGGTATATGTAGGAGGAAGAAGTATGTCGATGGACGATTGAGGGGCCCACGAGGGTGGGGGCACGCCCACCTGTAGGGGGCACGCCGGGCACCCTTGTGGCCGCCTCGCTTGTTTCTTGACTTCCACTCCAAGTCCTCTGGATCACGTTTGTTCCAAAAAGATCGCTCCCGAAGGTTTCATTCCATTTGGACTCCGTTTGATATTCCTTTTCTTCGAAACACTGAAATAGGCAAAAAAAACAGCAATTCGGGCTGGGCCTCCGGTTAGTAGGTTAGTCCCAAAAATGATATAAAAGTGTAAAGTAAAGCCCATAAACATCCAAAACGGGTAATATAATAGCATGGAACAATAAAAAATTATAGATACGTTGGAGACGTATCAAGCATCCCCAAGCTTAATTCCTGCCCGTCCTCAAGTAGGTAAATGATAAAAACAGAATTTTTGATGTGGAATGCTACCTAGCAAAATTCTCAATGTAATTTTCTTTATTGTGGCATGATTGTTCAGATCCAAATGATTCAATATAAAAGCTTATAAAACATAAAAATAATAATACTTGAAGCATACTAACAAATAATCATGTCTTATCAAAATAGCATAGCCAAAGAAAGTTCATCCCTACAAAATCATATAGTTAGGTCATGCTTCATTTTCTTCACACAAAAATGCTCCCATCTTGCACACCCCTGATGACAAGCCAAGCAATTGTTTCGTACTTAAATAATCTCAAACTTTTTCAACTTTCACGCAATACATGAGCGTGAGCCATGGATATAGCACTATGGGTGGAATAGAATATGATGATGGAGATTGTGTGGAGAAGACAAAAAAAGGAGAAAGTCTCACATTGACGAGGATAATCAACCAGCTACGGAGATGCCCATCAATTGATGTCAACATGAGGAGTAGGGATTGCCATGCAACGGATGCACTAGAGCTATAAATGTATGAAAGCTCAACAAAAGAAACTAGTGGGTGTGCATCCAACTTGCTTGCTCACGAAGACCTAGGGCATTTTGAGGAAGCCCATCATAGGAATATACAAGCCAAGTTCTATAATGAAAAATTCCCACTAGTATATAAAAGTGACAACATATGAGACTCTCTATATGAAGAACATGGAGCTACTTTGAAGCACAAGTGTGGAAAAGGATAGTAACATTGCCCCTTTTTTAATTTTTTTGGGGCCTTGTTTTTATTTGTCCTTTCTTTTTTTTATTTGGGGACAATGCTCTAATAATGATGATCATCACACTTCTATTTATTTACAACTCATGAATTACAACTCAATACTAGAACGAGATATGACTTTATATGAATGCCTCTGGCGGTGTACTAGGATGGGCAATGAATAAAGAGTGACATGTATGAAAATTATGCATGGTGGCTTTCCCACGAATACGATGTCAACTACATGATCATGCAAGGCAATATGACAATAATGATGCGTGTCATGATGATGAACGAAACGGTGGAAAGTTGCATGGCAATATATCTTGGAATGGCTATGGAAATTGTCGAGTGGTAGGTGCGACATATGCCAACGGGTGGCTTATCATTGTGGGAGCCAGTAAGACATCGCCGGTGCCTGGAAATGGGATGAGGTGAAGACATGCACGCTGGCGGATCTTACCCAGGTTGGGGGCTCTCCGTGGAGATAACACCCCTACTCTTGCTCTGCGGGGTGTTGGCCGGTTGTTCGTTGGATCAGCCGGAGCACAAGATAACCCTCTTGGAAGGATCTTGGCTTGACCTTCCGGCTGTGGTAACGGCGTATACCCTGCTGGTAGATGGCGGACCGGCTGAGGGCTAACAGCCGCCCTCTTCCAGCAAGTCGACACTGTCTTCTCGTGCTTCCCTGGCCTTCGCCTCCGTGTACATGGTGACCCGAGGTGAGTTGAACTCGATGTCAGTTGGGATGACAGCCTCGACACCATATACAAGGAAGAAAGGGGTGAAGCCGGTTGACTTGTTCGAGGTAGTACGCAGACTCCAGAGGACGGCCAACAGCTCGTCGAGCCAACAGGCGGCCGAACACTCCAGCGGCACGACCAATCGAGGCTTGATGCTGGAGAGGATGAGGCCGTTTGCTCGCTCGACTTGTCCGTTTGACTGCGGGTGGGCAACGGACGCTAAGTCCAGTTGGATGCCCTATGTCGCGCAGAAACGTTCCAGTGCTCCCTTGGGATAATTTGTGCCATTGTCGGTGATGATGCTGTGTGGTACTCCATACCGGGTTGTAATATCTGCAATGAATGTCATGGCAGTCGGCCCATTCAGTTTCTTGATCGGCCTTGCTTCAATCCACTTGGTATATTTGTCCACGGCGACAAGCAGATGTGTCATGCCGCCACACGCCATCTTGAATGGGCCCACCATGTCCAGTCCCCAGACAGAAAAAGGCCAAGTGAGGGGGATGGTCTTGAGTGCAGAAGCCGGTAGGTGCTGCTTGGAGCCGAAGATTTGGCACCCTTTGCAGTGTTTGACTAACTCCTTGGCATCCTCCAAAGCGGTCGGCCAGAAGAATCCATGGCGGAAAGCTTTGGCAACAAGTGACCTTGAGGCCGCATGGTAGCCGCATTCGCCCTGGTGGATGTCTTCGAGGATTGCTATGCCTTTCTCTGGCTCGACGCAACGCTGGAAGACTCCGGTAACGCTGCGCCTGACAAGCTCTTGGTTCATTATTGTGTATGCTCCGGCTCGGCGTTGGACTTGTCTTGTCGAGATCTCATCGGTCGGCAGTTCTCCGTTTATCAGGAAGTGGAGGATGGGCTGGGCCCATGATGGAGCTGTGACTTCTTCTATCGCCAAAACGGCTACTACAACCAGGGCGGGTGGGCTGGGTTGTGAAGAGTTGGAGTCGGCCGCCGCCTGCTGTGTCGGTGCAGTCCCTGGGCCGGCTCCAGTAGTCCCCGGGCCAGGTTCGACTATGGCAGTCCCCGAGACGGTTGTCAAAGTCCCCGAGCCGCCTGCTTGGTTCCCGAAGTCGGATTCAACTGCGTCGGGTTCAGGCGGCACGAAGATGGAACTAGATTCCGGAGATGGCTTGACAGACAGCTTGAGGAGGCGTTGGAGGGCGACGCCGGTTGGTATAGCTTGCCGGGTGGAGCCTATTCATGCTAGGGCATCTGCTTGCTCGTTGTCGGCCCGTGGCACATGGAGGAACTCGCACCCCTCGAAGTATCCGCTTATTTGCTAAATGAGGAAACGGTAGCTTGCCATGTTTGTGTCCTTGGCGTCCCAGTCGCCGGATGATTGCTGGACCACCAAGTCCGAGTCGCCATAGCAAAGGATCCGGCGGATGCCGAGTTCCTTGGCCAGTCGGAGCCCGTGTATGAGTGCCTCATACTCGGCTACATTATTGGAGGCGGCAAAATGGATTTGCAATGTGTATCTGAGTTTGTCGCCTTTGGGAGAGGTGAGGACGATGTCGGCTCCCAAGCCGGTGTGCATCTTGGATCCATCAAAGTGCATCCGCCAATGAGTGGAGTCGGGGGCCGGTGACAGGTACTGGGTCTTGGCCCAGTCGACTAGGAAGTCGGCTAATGCTTGGGACTTGATGGCAGTGCGGGGCTGGTAGTAGATCGTGTAAGGAGCTAGTGCAATGGCACATTTTGCCACTCGACCGGATGCATCCCGGCTGCCTATGATCTCGGCGAGCGGGGCAGTGCACACGACTATGATGGGATGCTCTTGAAAGTAGGGCTTGAGTTTCTTGGAGGCGAAGTACACACCATAGCACATCTTCTAATAGTGCAGGTAGTTCTGCTTCGAGGTGGACAATACTTCGCTCAAATAATATACCGGCCTCTGGACTAGCTGAGCTCGGCCTTCTTCTGGACGTTGAACCACGATGACTGTACTGACCACCCGGCTAGTGGCGGCGATATAAAGGAGCATGGGCTCTTTCTCAGTCGGTGCCGCCAAGACAGGCGGCGTGGTCAGCATCTTCTTGAGCCCGTGAAAAGCTTGGTCTGCTTGGTCATTCCACTCGAAGTGAGTGGACTTCTTCATGAGTCGGTAGAGGGGGAGGGCCTTCTCTCCGAGCCGGCTGATGAAGCGATTCAAGGATGCCAGGCATCCGGTGAACTTTTGGATGTCTCGCATCTTGGTAGGAATTTTCATTCTCTCTATGGCCTTGATCTTCACTGGGTTGCATTCGATGCCGCGTTCGGAGACCAGGAAGCCTAGAAGTTGGCCGGCTGGTACCCCGAACACGCATTTCTCAGGGTTGAGCTTCATCTGAAACCGTCACAAATTTTCAAAGGTCTCCTTGAGGTCTTCCAGCAAGGTGCCGCATTTCTCCGTCTTCACCACAACATCGTCTACATAGACGTGGGCATTTCTGCCGAGTTGCTTGAGGAGACATTTCTGCATGCAACGCTGAAAAGTGGCACCGACATTTCTTAAGCCGAATGTCATAGTCAGGTAACAGAAAGCTCTGAATGGTGTGATGAAGGCGGTCTTCAGGTGGTCAGCTGGGTCCAATTTTATCTGGTGGTAGCCCGAGTAAGCATTCAAAAAACTCAACAGCTCGCATCCGGCTGTGGAGTCTATCACTTGATCAATCCTTGGCAGAGCAAAAGGATCTTTAGGGCAGGCTTTGTTGAGGCTGGTGTAGTCAATGCACATGCGCCACTGCTTGTTCTTCTTTAACACCAGGACTGGGTTAGCAAGCCACTCTGGAAAGAACACCTCCATAATGAAGCCGGCTGCCAGAAGCCGGGCTATTTCCTCTCCGACTACTCTTCTCTTCTCTTCTGACAGGTGGCACAAGGGCTGCTTGACCGGCTTGGCGTCAGATCGGACGTGTAGCTTATGCTCGGCGAAATCCGTGGGGACACCCGGCATGTCTTTGGGAGACCATGCGAAGATGTCCCGATTCTCACGGAAGAAATCGACGAACTCGCTTTCCTATTTGCTATCGAGGCCGGTGCCCATGACAGCGTACCTCTCCGGGTGCTCCGGGTCCAGAGGTATCTTCTTTGTCTCTTTGGCCGGCTGGAAAGAACCTTGAGCATCACATTCCTTGGGGTCGGGGGACAGGGCCGGCTGCTTGCCAGCCATGGCCACGACTCGATCCAGCATCTTCTTCTCTTCAGCAATCACAAGGGACTCGGCCAGCCGGCTGCTAGCTGCTGCACACTCAGAAGATTTCTTGTAGTCTCCGGCTATGGTGATGATGCCCTTGGAACTCGGCATCTTCATCTTGAGGTAGGCGTAGTGAGGTACATCCATGAACTTGGCCAGAGCAGGTCGGCCAAGCAGCACGTGGTAAGGGCTCTCCAGATCCACCACTTCAAACCATATTGCTTCTCGGCGGAAATGATCCTTTCCCCCAAAGAGGACATCCATCTTGATCTTGCCGATTGGTGAGCAGGATAGGCCGGGTAGGATGCCATGAAACATAGTCTGACTTGGTATGAGCTACTTCGGCTTGATGTTGAGCTTCTCCATGGTATCACGATATAGTATGTTGATGCTGCTCCCGCCATCTATCAGTACGCGGGAGAAACGGGCGGCTCGTCTTTCTGTCGCGAGGGTGGCATCCAAAACCAATGCATAGTAGCCAGGAGACGGCATCACCTCTGGGTGATCGGCCTGGCTCCAGCCGATAGGCTTCTCCGACCAGTGCATAAACTCGGGGTTGTTGGAGGCGACCGCGTTGACTTCTTGCTACTATCGGCGCCGGCTGCGCCGGTCTTCAGTCTGGCTTGTAAAGACGACGTAGGTGGCATGTTCATCGGGGAACTCGTCTTGAATAGCTCCGACCACTGGCCGAGCGGCTGGCTGCTGAGGGGCTGGAGGCGGCTGGCCTGCAGGCGGAGGCGGCAACAGCCCTTCGCCCTTGGAGATTCGTGTGAGCCAATGGCACTTCCGAGTTGTGTGGTTGGACGGCTTTGTGCCGCTGTGGAACTTGCAGGGGGAATCAAGGGTTTGCTCATAGGAGAAATCCGGCTGCCAAGCCGGCCTGCCGCCCTTCTGCTTCTTGGGTGCCGGTGCCCTTCAGGTTGTTCGTCTTCGATCGTGGCCACCTGCCGGCTGGTGGAAGACGGCATAGGGGCCTTGCGCTTGTGGTCGTTCTGGTACGGGCGTCGGCTGGATTCTCTAGCCGGCGTCTTGGGAGCCGGAGCTAGCACCTTTCCGGAGGCGTCTACTCGAATCTCGGTCTTCATTGAGGAGTCGGCCGTGGTGTACTTGTCTGCTATGATCAGCAGCTCATCAAGGGTAGTCGGCTCGTCGCAGAGGAGTCGGTGCTTGAGGAGGGTTCCTTCTCTGCACCCGGCGGTGAAGTATTCTATAGCCTGAACCTCGTGCACCCCCTTGCAGGAGTTGCGGAGCTCGGCCTAACGCGTGAGGTAGTAGCGTGTCGATTCGTTGGGCTTTTAAACACATAAGGAAAGCTGGCGAGGCTTGGGAGGCCGCGTGTATGTGCTGGTGAAGTTGCGGATGAAGACTTCCGTGAAGTCTAGCCAGCTGTTGATGCTGTAAGGCTTGAGGCTGTGGAGCCAGGTGCGCGCCGTGCCTTGGCGCATGAGGGGGACATATTTCATGGCAACACGCCTGTTGCCGCTTGCTATGCGGACTGCAGTGGAGTAGTCGATCAACCAATCTTCCGGCTTCACGGAGCCGTTGTACTTGGGCGTGTCTCTTGGGAGTGAGAACTCTTTGGGGAAGGGCTCGTCGTGGATGCGGGGGCCGAAGCAGGGTGGGCCCACATCGTCTTCTTCTTCCAGTGCCAGGGATCATGCTAGGCGGTCGATCCGGTGGCGGGCGTCATTCTCGCCGACTCCTTCGCGGTGGCCCAGACGGCCACTGAGAGTTGGATGCGTGACAGGCGGTGGGGTGGGATATCTCTCCCCACGAGGCGGAGGAGGAGGCGGGTCGCCTCATTGTTCCACACCTCGAGGGCGGCCTTCTGCGTCGCGCTCGATGGTGATTCGAGTCCGACTGCGGCTAGAAGCCGGCTCCTTCTCTTGTCTCGCACGGGCGCCGCCTGCAGTCGGTGTCCGTGATGTCGCGCCGTGCTCTCGGCGTGGGGGAGGACTCTCAGCGCGAGCGTTGGCTTCGTGCCGCTCTGCGGCCGCGTCGATTAGCTACTGGATGCGTCTGGTCATGTAGGGTAGCTCGTCAGCCCCCAGTCCATTTAGCTCGTCTATGGCCGCCTGGGCGGCGCGTAGGTTCTCGAGGGGCGTGGCGTAGACTGGGCGATCTGCTCCCACCATGCTGGCGATGGCCGCGCTCTGCTTCTTGACGATGCCGGCTCGGCTTGGCCCTTCAGGAGGCGGCGTACCGAAGGCGGCGTGGCCAACTTCACACTGGTGAGCTTCAGTGAGGCGTCTCATGGAGGCTATCCTCTGGCCCTCCACAAGGAGGGCAAGGCGGCGTGCCTCCAGCGTCTCGGCGTCAGCATCGGCTGGGATGGGGGCGGAAAGATCATGCAGTGTTGCTTGAAGGGCATCGTGGGCATTTTCACCAGAGGTGACGCAGTGGTTGATGACTAGCACCTCGGTGACGGTGCTGCCTCTACTGTCGGCTCGAGGAAGAGGGTCGTCGAAGATAATCACGTTGGTGGGGAAGGCATCGAGCGACGCCGTGTCGGAGTCGACAAGCATCGGGTCGGTGGAGCCGACCGACTCCAAGTCCACGGTGGGCTCGCTGGAGACGTGGAGTTGGTCGAGGAGGCTGACGAGGTGGCTCTCGGGGCAACCTGTGCCCGCGTCGGATGCGGGATCGTCGGAGATGCGAGCCTCACCAAGAAGATCGACGAGGCAGCTCGCTGCGCAGGCGTCGTCGACGCTTTGCAGCGCGTCGGGGCAAGCGCCATCGGGCGTGCCAGGCTGGCTACGCTCGCTGGTGTCACGACCCCGACTCGATGTCACATCGATCTAGCCGGTAACACCTCATATCACTTTGCGGCCTCACGCACGGTATCCCCATGGGTGTCGCCTTACCTTTGCCCGGGACCGTTTGCGCCTTTTGGCTCACGTATATGATAGTGTCGCTAGCATCCATATGATAAGGAGCCCGGGCTGACATGACTAGTCGTAAACCCAAAGTGGCACAGACTTACAGGGACAGGCATCCATGACCCAGCTTCGAACGTGTCGGTCATCAGCAAGTGGGTCCGGGCTGTAGCACTGGGCTAGCAGGACTCCGGTAAACCGGGCTGTAGCGGGCTAACAGGACTCCGGTACTCAAAGCGTGACATTTCCCCGAAGGGACAGACACAGGAACGAAGAAGGACACATGCCAGCCAGCCTAAGTGTTCCAGAGCAGTAGCAAGCTACCATGGCTCAGTGGTAACACTAGGAGACATTTCCCGGTAAGAGAGGCTACTAAAGATAAACAACTAGATAGTCAGATCCCACACATACCAAGCATTTCAATCATACACACAATATGCTCGATATGTGCAAATACAACGAAGCATCACAACATGACTCTACGATACAAGTACTTTATTTAAGGCTCAGGGAGCCATACATAACATACACAAAGGTACGGGTCTCACGACCCAACATTCAAGTCATACAGTCATACAAACCAGCAGCGGAAGTAACTTGTCTGAGTACAGACAACTAGTAAAATAAAAGAGGCTTGGAAAGCCTAGCTATACTACGTGGTCCTTCACAAGCTCAGGATCACCACCTGGGCCTTTAGCCTACTTGTTGATGTCAATGTCTACATAGGACCCATCAGAAGGGGTTGCAGCGTCTTCTGTAAAAATGTAAATTATAGCAACATGAGTACAAAGGTACTCAGCAAGACTTACATCAAAACCTACATACATGCATATTATCAAGAAGGGTTGGTGGAGTTATTGCAGCAAGCCAGCTTTGACTCTTGGCTAGACTATCCTACGATACTCCAACTTGAAATGGTTTTGCGCACACGAGTCCACTACTCACCACTTCAATACACTACCGAGGATCCACCCCCGTCTCCCTATGGAAGAGCCATCCTCGGCACTCACACTTATCTTGAGGCTTTTAGCAGTTTCCATTTACTTGTCTATGAACTGTATAGGCAACCAAGTAGTCCTTTACCGCGGACGCGGCTATTCGAATAGATCATGTTAACCCTGCAGGGGTGTACTTCTTCATACATGCTCTCACCACTTACCGTCGTTTACACGACATGTACTCGGCAACCTTCAAGCGGAAGCCCAACGTGGGTGTCGGCCACGACCTACCTAAACACCTAAGCCTCCAGTCCAGGTTTATCGCCTATTCAGGTTCCATCCGCAGGGAGTCCGGCCGAGGTTTCCCATACGGCCCTGAACGATGTGAACAGGGTTCCCGAGATACCTAACGGGTATTCGGTACACCCGGCCACGTACCTACCGCATCACAGCCCACCCCTACGGTCAGCGCTGTCCACGGCCTCGAGTAGGCTACAAACACCAGAAACTACTTGCAACTCCTGGACGGAGAACTAGGGTGAATAAGAAGCCGAGAGGGTCCATTGGTTTCGGGCCCAATGCATGGTAGTAGCTGTATCTTAAATCACACATACAGATCTCAGTGCTTAAGGTCGGCTTCAATGAAACAACCCACCATGTACTCCTACATGGCCTCTCATCGACACCTTTACCAAATCGTGTTCACCACACCACTCTCATTACCGACATAATCATTTCACTCTAGCCCATCACCCGGATGAACCAGACCTGACCCGACTCTAAGCATAGCAGGCATAGCAAGGTAGGAACAACACATACATATGGCTCAATCAACTCCTACACATGCTAGTGGGTTTCATCTAGTTACTGTGGCAATGACAGGTCATGCAGAGGAAATGGGTTCAACTACCGTAGCACACAGCAGTTTGAAACGCGTTGTCTTAATGCAGTAAAAAAGAGCAGGAGCGAGAACATGGGATTGTATCGATATGATCAAATGGTTGGTTGCTTGCCTGATGGTTCGATGCACTGATACGGTTCTTCGTTAGGGTAATCACGGTACTCCTCGGAGGCAGAACCTGTCGCAAAGGACACTGATACACAACCATCACCAAACAATGTGCAACAATATGATGCATGCATGAAACATGGCAATATGAGTGTGTTGGGCTAATGCAACTAAAACCAGAAGGGTTTGAACCAATTTGAATCAAAGATTCAAATTTCAAACTCAAACATGACCTTTTAAAGTGCTTTTCCTTGTTCTGCTTTAAACATCAATTTAACTTGTTTGATCATGCATGAAAATAGTACAGATGGATAGATTGGATTTTTTTGATCATTTTACATATATAATTTGTCTGATTTGGAGTTACAGAATAAAAGTTATGAATTTTTGAAGTTTAAATAATATTCTGGAATTTCCTGATTTAAATTAAATCCAGAAATATATATATTGCGCCAGCATGACGTCAGCATGACGTCAGTGGTCAACTGCGGCTGGCTGGGGTCAAACCTGACGTGTGGGGTCCACACGTCAGTGACAGGGGGTTTAACAGGGTTAATTTAATCCTAATTAGGAATTAGTGGCGCTGGGGCCAACTGGTCAGTGTCAGGGGGGTAGTTAGTTTAACTAATTCGGTTAGTGCTAATCCTAATTAGCTAACAGGGCTGGGCCCACCTGTCATGGACACAGGGGGGGTCCTGCCGTGGTCAAGGTGGGTCAAACCCACCGGCGACATGATGCCGGCGAGGCCCGAGACGGCGGCGCGATACGGAAACGCGCTACAGGGCATGGGCGAGGCCGTGCTTGGGCTCGTTGGAGAGCCCTTGCTCCCGCGCGTCGAACGGTGGTGGTGGCCGTGCCTGAGGTGGCCGGTACCGACGACGGCGAGCTCGTGAGCGGCGGCCGGAGTTCGGGTGCGGTCGGGATCGGCGCTGCTGCTCGCAAGCGAGGGAGCTGAGGTGCTGGAGGGGCTCTACGGGTCGTGGCAAGCACAACGGGTGCACGCCCGTGACCAAATGGTCACCGGGGCTTCGCCGGCGACGAGCCCGTGCGGCGGAGCGTCTCGGCTCTGGTAGAGGGGCGGCTAGAGCTCGAAATCGAACATGGGGTTAGGGGGAAACGAAGCAGGGGCTCATGGGGATCATGCAGGGAGGGTCAGCGAGCTCGGGGAAGCACGAACGGCGGCGAATCGACGGCGACCATCGGCGGCGGTCGAGGACAAAGACGATGGCGTGGAGGCGATGCAGAGCTTCCCGAGGGGCTTGGCTTGGTGGGGAGGAAGAGGGGGTCGCGGCGGAGCTGGGGAGCGTGTCGGGGAGGCGAGGGGAGGCCGGTGGCGGCTGCTATGGCGAACGGCGGCGATGGGTGCGTTCGGACACGGGAGAGAGAGAGCGAGGGAGAGGAGAGGAAGAACCGGGGGAGAGTGAGAGAGAGCAGGGGAGGGCGTGGCGTCGTTCCAGGCCATCCAGACGAGGAGGGGAGGGGCAGGCAGGCTGGCGAGCTGGTGGCGTGGCGCGGTGGCGCGCGCGCGCGCCGGGCACACTCCCCTCCCTCTTTCGAGGACGAAGACGACAGAGGAGGGAGGCGGGCTGGGCCGCCTGCTGGCTGGGCCGGCCTGCTACTGGGCCAGAGGCGCCAGGTAAGAGGCCCAGGTAAGGTTTCCCTCTTTTATTTATTTCTGTTTTCTAATTTCTGACATTTGTTTTGATTTAAATAAAATATTAAATCATTTTATTATCTTATGCCAATTTTTGCAGGAGCTAGATATATTATTCCAGAGCTCCCCAACAGGTGGCATAATTTTTGGACATATATTAATATATATAACTAATATATTTCCAATGCAAATATTTATGCATTAATTCCAAATGCCCAAAATAAATACCTATGAGCTCTTAAAAATATTGGTTTGATTTTTATCTTTGTCCAATATTTTCAGAGAGCAACATGAGCATTTTCTTGGACCCTTTTGGAGAAATTTTTATTTGGGTCATTTTCAAAAATGATTCTGAGGGTTTCACAAATCCCCATTTCAAGTTTCTGATGAAAGAGTAAACATGATGCAACACTCTAATGCATGACTAGCTAGGGTGTGACAACTCACCCCCACTCAAAAGAATCTCGTCCCGAGATTTGGGTTCCTCCGGGAAGAAGGCGGGATACTCGAGTCGAAGACGATCCTCCCTTTCCCAAGTTGCTTCATCCTCAGAATGGTGCGACCATTGTACTTTGAGAAACTTGATATTATGACGTCGAGTGGTACGCTCGGCCTGATCGAGGATACGAATGGGGTACTCTCGATATGTAAGATTATCTTGGAGATCAAGCGTTTCGTGGTCCACTCCACGGATAGGATCCGAGAAGCAACGCCTGAGTTGAGAAACGTGGAAGACATCGTGGACTCTGGAGAGGTGCGGAGGTAGTTCCAACTGGTAGGCAACTTCTCCTCGTTTGGCGAGAATGAGAAAAGGTCCAATGTAACGAGGAGCCAATTTGCCTTTGATACCGAAACGATGGGTTCCCTTCAGAGGGGTGACCCGAAGATAAGCCTTCTCGTCAACCTCGAAAGCCATAGCCTTATGTTTTCGGTCATATTGACTCTTTTGACGAGATTGGGCTGTTTTCAACTTTTCACGAACGATACGAACTTGTTCTTCTGCTTCCTGAATCATATCCGGGCCAAAGAATTGTCTTTCCCCGGTCTCTGACCAGTTAAGGGGTGTTCGACACCGTCGTCCATAGAGAACTTCAAAAGGGGCTTTACCCAAGCTAGATTGATAGCTGTTGTTGTAAGCGAATTCGGCAAATGGAAGGCACTTCTCCCAGTCCATTCCGAATGAGATAACAGAGGCTCGAAGCATGTCTTCTAGAATCTGGTTGACGCGTTCCACTTGACCACTCGACTGAGGGTGGAAGGCGGTGCTAAAGGAGAGACGGGTTCCCATAGCATTTTGGAAACTTTCCCAAAATCGAGAGGTGAAAAGACTTCCTCGAGCCGAGTTAATTTCCAAAGGAACACCATGGAGAGACACTATACGGGAGATGTATAAGTCTGCCAACTGACTAGCGGTTATACTCTCACGAACAGGTAAGAAATGGGCTACTTTGGAAAGACGATCGACAACGACGAAAATAGCATTATTCCCTCTCTTGGTCCTGGGAAAACCGGTAATGAAATCCATACCAATTTTATCCCATTTCCATTCAGGAATAGCTAAGGGTTGAAGGGTGCCAGCAGGCCGTTGATGCTCTGCTTTTACACGACGACAGACATCGCAATTTGCAATATACTGAGCAATCTCTCTCTTCATCCTAGTCCACCAGAACCTCTGGCGTAGGTCCTGATACATCTTAGTACTACCGGGATGAATGGAGAGAGGAGATTCATGAGCTTCCTTAAGGATCAATCGCCTCAGGTTTCGCACTTTGGGAACCACTAGTCGATTCCCGAAGTATACGACCCCTTGATCATTAGTGGAGAAGCAATTCACAATTCCTTTCTGGATGTTTCTCTTGATGCGGGAGATTCCCGGATCTACCTTCTGTGCTTTGATAATCTGATCCGTAAGGGTAGGTTTTGCCACCAAGGTGGAAAGAAAACCTTGAGGAACAATGTGAAGGTTAAGCTTCCGAAATTCCTCATGGAGAAGCGGTTGACTTTGTTGTGACATCAGGTTGTTACAATAAGATTTACGACTTAGCGCATCAGCCATGACGTTGGCTTTCCCTGGGGTGTAGGTTATTCCTAAGTCGAAGTCTGTGATCAACTCAACCCAACGTCTTTGCCTGAGATTCAAATCCGGTTGGGTGAAAATGTACTTCAGACTTTGGTGATCAGTGACTATTTCGCAACGGTTACCGAGGAGGTAATGTCGCCAGGTCTTAAGTGCATAGACTACGGCTGCAAGCTCTAGATCATGAGTAGGATAGTTTTCCTCATGTGGGTGCAATTGCCGTGAAGCGTAGGCAATTACGTGTCGATCTTGCATGAGAATGCAACCTAGTCCTTGTCGCGAGGCGTCGCAGTAGATAACAAAGTCCTTGGAGAAGTCTGGCGGTACCAGTACGGGAGCAGAGGTCAGGCGTCTTTTCAGTTCCTGAAAGCTGTGCTCACATTGTGGAGTCCATTCGAACTTCTTATCTTTCTTGAGGAGTTCGGTTAGAGGTTTGGCAACTTTGGAGAAGTTCTCGACAAAGCGACGACAATAGCTCGCTAAGCCCAGAAAACTCCGAACTTGCTTGACTGATTCAGGTGGAGTCCAATTAAGGACGGCTTGAACTCGCTCAGGGTTAACAGCAATACCTTTACCAGATATTACATGACCCAGATAGGTCACTTCTGACAACCAGAATTCACATTTAGAAAATTTGGCATAAAGGCGATGCTCTCGAAGTTTCTTCAACACTAGCCTTAGATGTTCGGCATGTTCCTCCTCGTTCTTGGAGTAGATGAGTATATCATCGAGGTAAACCACGACGAATCTATCCAAATACTCCATGAAGATTGAGTTCATTAACCGAGAAAAGGTGGCTGGAGCGTTGGTTAAACCGAAGGACATGACGGTGTACTCGTATTGGCCATAACGAGTAACAAAGGCCGTTTTAGGAATGTCCCCGTTTCTGATTTTGATTTGATGGTAGCCCAACCTCAAATCCATCTTGGAGAAGACTGAGGATCCAGCGAGCTGATCATATAGGTCGTTGATCCTGGGAAGCGGATATTTGTTCTTGATTGTGACCAAATTGACAGGTCGGTAATCTACAACCATCCGGTCCGTACCATCCTTCTTCTTGACGAATAGGACGGGGCAGGCCCACGGAGATGAACTAGGGCGGATGAAACCCTTTTTCAAGGACTCATCGAGTTGTTTCTTAAGCTCGGCTAGTTCTAGTGGTGCCATCTTATAAGGTCTTCTGGCAATCGGAACGGTTCCTGGGATGAGGTCTATTACGAACTCAACATCCCTGTCAGGTGGAACACCTGGCAATTCCTCTGGGAAGACATCCGGGAAGTCACGGACTACCGGAACGTCCTCAAGATCTGGCAAAGGGCTGGCGTTAAGAGAATACAATTGTCGCTTGGCTATTCGGGTTAAGACATTGACTATCTTCCCCGAAGGATGGGTGAGTTGAACAGTCCTAGAGAAGCAATCAATTTGGGCATGATGAGCCGACATCCAGTCCATACCCAGAATGATATTAATATCTGAAGATTTAAGGGCTATCAACGATGCAAGAAAAACAAGTCTGTCGACTTGGATTTCATTTCCATAACTTACCCTAGAGGTCTGCCATCTAGACCCGGGAGTAGAAATTTCCATAGTGGATGGCATGTCACAGAATGCAGTATTATGCAAACGAGCATAGTTCTCGGATATAAATGAATGAGAGGCTCCTGTATCGAAAAGAACAGATGTCGGGTGGCAATTAACAAGAAGCGTACCGAGAACGACGTTGGGATCCTCTTGAGCTTCTTCGGCCGAGATACAGTTGACATGGCCACGTGAAGCGGTGACCGGCTTGGCGTAGAATACTTTTCCTGTCGGCTTGCCACGGCCAACAGCTTTAGCAGACTGGTTGGGGTTGGTCTGGGGACACTCACGCATATAGTGGCCAGATTCCCCACACTTGAAACAAGTCACGGAACTGGTACGTGGAGGAGCATTGTTAGTTGGACCCCCATAGGGCTTGGCTGGAACAGACTGTTGAACAGGGCGAGGCGCCTGGAAAGATGGCCTCGGTGTGAACCTGGGTGGCAGAGCGGTGTTGGGTACCCATACGCGGCGCTTCTGAGGACCAGCACCGGATGAGGAACCCATGTCACGGCCATGCTTGCGTGTTGCGTCATAGTCAGTCTGACCAGTTTCAGCACTGATAGCTTTGTTAACAAGTTTCTGAAAAGATGTGCACTCATGCAGACGGAGGTCGCGGCGAAGCTCAGGACTAAGGCCCTTACGGAACCTTGCTTGCTTCTTGGCATCAGTAGACACTTCCTCAGTTGCATATCGTGCGAGGTTACCAAACTCCCTGCTGTAAACATCCACAGAGAGTCGGCCTTGGGTGAAATTGCAAAATTCCTCACGTTTACGGTCCATGAGACCCTCCGGAATGTGATGTTCACGGAAAGCCTCGCTGAATTCAGCCCAAGTAGTGACATGGCCCGCCGGGCGCATAGCTCCATAATTCTCCCACCATAGACTGGCGGGGCCTTCAAGATGATATGCAGCAAAGGTGACCTTGTCAGCCTCCGCTACCAGCGCGGAACGCAGTTTGTGAGAGATACTGCGAAGCCAGTCATCAGCGTCGAGAGGCTCGACGGAGTGATGGAACGTGGGTGGATGTAATTTGATAAAATCACTGAGTGACACCACGTTAGTCCTTTGATGGTGTGCTGTGTTCTGTTCAATACGCTCCAACAAACGGTTGGTCTCCCGCTTGTTTCTCTCAGCTTCCATCATAACCTCGGCTAGGGAAGGAGGATGAGGCAGATTTGCATCCCTGACTTCACTGCCTTCGGCCTGCTCTTGAGGAGCAGGGTTAGTGCGCGTGTTGACCATCCTAGGTAAACAAGACAATGATTTAGTCAGGATGATAAAATTCCGACATAGGATATAAAATGTAAGGAATAACTCGAAATGCAAGATGATCATCCGTATGACATGGTAAATACAGAAACTGCTTCTTTATTCCATCGTCATACACACCATACAGGGTTTAGTACAAGACCAAACAAAGTACTATTACGGTGAAAAGAGGATTACATCTCATCGGAGGCATTCCAAGATCCTATACATTATTTTTCTACACCTCCGGAAAGAGTACAAACTAGGTCATATCCCACGAGTCACGCGGGACGATAGACGACACAGCTAGTGCGAACTAGTGATACTACCACTAACTCAGACCGATCCGTAGTAGTCCTCGTAGAAGTCACCTCCATAGCCTGGAAGCTCAACATGATCATCCGGAAACAGACGATCTCGCGGAGCTTGTGGACCATAGGGGCTAGGATGAGGTCGTGGACCAACAGACGGTGGCCTGCGGGGACCGCGAGGTGGGGTGATGCCTCCTACATCACGCCAACCCATCACGTCTGGCAGAGCAGATCTCACAGGATAGAGATCGCGCATATCTGAATATCCAGCTTGCACCGCCGGTGCGAACCGAGTCAATGTGGCCCAGTGGTCAGCACGGGTATTGAAGAGCTCTAACCTCAAGGCTCGATTTTCACGGTCCTTATCCTCGAGCATCTCAGCAGTGGTGCGAGTCCGTGAATCCTCCTGGGTGGGGTCAGCATAAATAGCCTGGAGATACCCTTGTGCTCCCGGAAGTGATCCTGGCATATACCGGAAATCAGAGTCCCGAAATAGACCAGACCTGACTCGCATGATGGTCATCATAGAGTAGGCGGCGTCCTGCACAGCCATCTCAATAGTAACCCCGAGTCCACAGGAGCAGTGAAGGGGCTCGGTGGATCCAGGATAAGATGGAAATATCCTGACAGTGCAGAGATACTGGCTTTGATTGAAGTCCCGAAATTGCTCTTCGACCGTGTACTCAGGATACCAGCGGTATCCAGCCTCAGTCATTACCCTGACCAACTTGGCAGTATGGCCGGGTACATCTAGGCATCGAGTCAGGCGAACCACTTGATTGAGATCGCGAGTGGCCATCTGAAAGCACAATCATAATGCAAAGGCATTAGAATTTCTAGCAAAATTTCGGCAGCATAACAGCTGTAAATGCTCAAGAAGGATTTTGAGACATTTGACAAAGGATTTCATACACACTCAACATCATCATATCAAATTCTGAGTCCATCCTAGCAACATAATATGGTAGAAGAACTGAACTAGGCTTGTATCCATCATACCTATAAGGTACTATTGATTTGTAACACGTGATCCTGATATTGAGAATAGATCCTAATTCCTTAACCCCTGGTGGAAGAATGGACAGACTCAGATCAGAATGTCATAAGATAAAGGAGTAAAAAGAGCCTTACGTTCCAACCCACAAACAATTCCCCTACATATAACTAAAGAATTTCTAGACTCAACATCGACCAGTTTGGCTTGGAGAACCTATAGGCAGTCCGGCTCTGATGCCAACGCTGTCAGGACCCCGACTCGATGTCACATCGATCTAGCCGGTAACACCTCATATCACTTTGCGGCCTCACGCACGGTATCCCCACGGGTGTCGCCTTACCTTTGCCCGGGACCGTTTGCGCCTTTTGGCTCACGTATATGATAGTGTCGCTAGCATCCATATGATAAGGAGCCCGGGCTGACATGACTAGTCGTAAACCCAAAGTGGCACAGACTTACAGGGACAGGCATCCATGACCCAGCTTCGAACGTGTTGGTCATCAGCAAGTGGGTCCGGGCTGTAGCACTGGGCTAGCAGGACTCCGGTAAACCGGGCTGTAGCGGGCTAACAGGACTCCGGTACTCAATGCGTGACATTTCCCCGAAGGGACAGACACAGGAACGAAGAAGGACACATGCCGGCCAGCCTAAGTGTTCCAGAGCAGTAGCAAGCTACCATGGCTCAGCGGTAACACTAGGAGACATTTCCCGGTAAGAGAGGCTACTAAAGATAAACAACTAGATAGTCAGATCCCACACATACCAAGCATTTCAATCATACACACAATATGCTCGATATGTGCAAATACAACGAAGCATCACAACATGACTCTACGACACAAGTACTTTATTTAGGGCTCAGAGAGCCATACATAGCATACACACAAAGGTACGGGTCTCACGACCCAACATACAAGTCATACAATCATACAAGCCAAAAGCGGAAGTAACTTGTCTGAGTACAGACAACTAGTAAAATAAAAGAGGCTTGGAAAGCCTATCTATACTACGTGGTCCTTCACAAGCTCAGGGTCACCACCTGGGTCCTTAGCCTACGCGTTGATGTCAACGTCTACATAGAACCCATCAGAAGGGGTTGCAGCGTCTTCTGTAAAAATGTAGATTATAGCAACATGAGTACAAAGGTACTCAGCAAGACTTACATCAGTTCCTACATACATGCATAGTATCAAGAAGGGTTGGTGGAGTTATTGCAGCAAGCCAGCTTTGACTCTTGGCTAGACTATCCTACGATACTCCAACTTGAAATAGTTTTGCGCACACGAGTCCACTACTCACCACTTCAATACACTACCGAGGATCCACCTCCGTCTTCCTACGGAAGAGCCATCCTCGGCACTCACACTTAGCTTGAGGCTTTTAATAGTTTCCATTTACTTGTCTATGAACTGTATAGGCAACCAAGTAGTCCTTTACCGCGGACGCGGCTATTCGAATAGATCATGTTAACCCTGCAGGGGGTACTTCTTCATACACGCTCTCACCACTTACCGTCGTTTACACGACATGTACTCGGCATCCTTCAAGCGGAAGCCCAACGTGGGTGTCGGCCACGACCTACCTAATCACCTAAGCCTCCAGTCCAGGTTTATCGCCTATTGATACCAACGCTGTCAGGACCCCGACTCGATGTCACATCGATCTAGCCGGTAACACCTCATATCACTTTGCGGCCTCACGCACGGTATCCCCACGGGTGTCGCCTTACCTTTGCCCGGGACCGTTTGCGCCTTTTGGCTCACGTATATGATAGTGTCGCTAGCATCCATATGATAAGGAGCCCGGGCTGACATGACTAGTCGTAAACCCAAAGTGGCACAGACTTACAGGGACAGGCATCCATGACCCAGCTTCGAACGTGTCGGTCATCAGCAAGTGGGTCCGGGCTGTAGCACTGGGCTAGCAGGACTCCGGTAAACCGGGCTGTAGCGGGCTAACAGGACTCCGGTACTCAATGCGTGACATTTCCCCGAAGGGACAGACACAGGAACGAAGAAGGACACATGTCGGCCAGCCTAAGTGTTCCAGAGCAGTAGCAAGCTACCATGGCTCAGCGGTAACACTAGGAGACATTTCCCGGTAAGAGAGGCTACTAAAGATAAACAACTAGATAGTCAGATCCCACACATACCAAGCATTTCAATCATACACACAATATGCTCGATATGTGCAAATACAACGAAGCATCACAACATGACTCTACGATACAAGTACTTTATTTAAGGCTCAGGGAGCCATACATAACATACACAAAGGTACGGGTCTCACGACCCAACATTCAAGTCATACAGTCATACAAACCAGCAGCGGAAGTAACTTGTCTGAGTACAGACAACTAGTAAAATAAAAGAGGCTTGGAAAGCCTAGCTATACTACGTGGTCCTTCACAAGCTCAGGATCACCACCTGGGCCTTTAGCCTACTTGTTGATGTCAATGTCTACATAGAACCCATCAGAAGGGGTTGCAGCGTCTTCTGTAAAAACGTAAATTATAGCAACATGAGTACAAAGGTACTCAGCAAGACTTACATCAGAACCTACATACATGCATATTATCAAGAAGGGTTGGTGGAGTTATTGCAGCAAGCCAGCTTTGACTCTTGGCTAGACTATCCTACGATACTCCAACTTGAAATGGTTTTGCGCACACGAGTCCACTACTCACCACTTCAATACACTACCGAGGATCCACCTCCGTCTCCCTATGGAAGAGCCATCCTCGGCACTCACACTTATCTTGAGGCTTTTAGCAGTTTCCATTTACTTGTCTATGAACTGTATAGGCAACCAAGTAGTCCTTTACCGCGGACGCGGCTATTCAAATAGATCATGTTAACCCTGCAGGGGTGTACTTCTTCATACATGCTCTCACCACTTACCGTCGTTTACACGACATGTACTCGGCAACCTTCAAGCGGAAGCCCAACGTGGGTGTCGGCCACGACCTACCTAAACACCTAAGCCTCCAGTCCAGGTTTATCGCCTATTCAGGTTCCATCCGCAGGGAGTCCGGCCGAGGTTTCCCATACGGCCCCGAACGATGTGAACAGGGTTCCCGAGATACCTAACGGGTATTCGGTACACCCGGCCACGTACCTACCGCATCACAGCCCACCCCTACGGTCAGCTCTGTCCACGGGCTCCAGTAGGCTACAAACACCAGAAACTACTTGCAACTCCTGGACGGAGAACTAGGGTGAATAAGAAGCCGAGAGGGTCCATTGGTTTCGGGCCCAATGCATGGTAGTAGCTGTATCTTAAATCACACATACAGATCTCAGTGCTTAAGGTCGGCTTCAATGAAACAACCCACCATGTACTCCTACATGGCCTCTCATCGATACCTTTACCAAATCGTGTTCACCACACCACTCTCATTACCGACATAATCATTTCACTCTAGCCCATCACCCGGATGAACCAGACCTGACCCGACTCTAAGCATAGCAGGCATAGCAAGGTAGGAACAACACATACATATGGCTCAATCAACTCCTACACATGCTAGTGGGTTTCATCTAGTTACTGTGGCAATGACAGGTCATGCAGAGGAAATGGGTTCAACTACCGTAGCACACAGCAGTTTGAAACGCGTTGTCTTAATGCAGTAAAAAAGAGCAGGAGCGAGAACATGGGATTGTATCGATATGATCAAATGGTTGGTTGCTTGCCTGATGGTTCGATGCACTGATACGGTTCTTCGTTAGGGTAATCACGGTACTCCTCGGAGGCAGAACCTGTCGCAAAGGACACCGATACACAACCATCACCAAACAATGTGCAACAATATGATGCATGCATGAAACATGGCAATATGAGTGTGTTGGGCTAATGCAACTAAAACCAGAAGGGTTTGAACCAATTTGAATCAAAGATTCAAATTTCAAACTCAAACATGGCCTTTTAAAGTGCTTTTCCTTGTTCTGCTTTAAACATCAATTTAACTTGTTTGATCATGCATGAAAATAATATAGATGGATAGATTGGATTTTTCTGATCATTTTACATATATAATTTGTCTGATTTGGAGTTACAGAATAAAAGTTATGAATTTTTGAAGTTTAAATAATATTCTGGAATTTCCTGATTTAAATTAAATCCAGAAATATATATATTGCGCCAGCATGACGTCAGCATGACGTCAGTGGTCAACTGCGGCTGGCTGGGGTCAAACCTGACGTGTGGGGTCCACACGTCAGTGACAGGGGGTTTAACAGGGTTAATTTAATCCTAATTAGGAATTAGTGGCGCTGGGGCCCACTGGTCAGTGTCAGGGGGGGTAGTTAGTTTAACTAATTCGGTTAGTGCTAATCCTAATTAGCTAACAGGGCTGGGCCCACCTGTCATGGACACAAGGGGGGTCCTGCCGTGGTCAAGGTGGGTCAAACCCACCGGTGACATGACGTCGGCGAGGCCCGAGACGGCGGCGCAATACGGAAACGCGCTACAGGGCATGGGCGAGGCCGTGCTTGGGCTCGTTGGAGAGCCCTTGCTCCCGCGCGTGGAACGGTGGTGGTGGCCGTGCCTGAGGTGGCCGGTACCGACGACGGCGAGCTCATGAGCGGCGGCCGAAGTTCGGGTGCGGTCGGGATCGGCGCTGCTGCTCGCAAGCGAGGGAGCTGAGGCGCTGGAGGGGCTCTACGGGTCGCGGCAAGCACAACGGGTGCACGCCCGTGACCAAATGGTCACCGGGGCTTCGCCGGCGACGAGCCCGTGCGGCGGAGCGTCTCGGCTCCGGTAGAGGGGCGGCTAGAGCTCGAAATAGAACATGGGGTTAGGGGGAAACGAAGCAGGGGCTCACGGGGATCATGCAGGGAGGGTCAGCGAGCTCGGGGAAGCACGAACGGCGGCGAATCGACGGCGACCATCGGCGGCGGTCGAGGACGAAGACGATGGCGTGGAGGCGATGCAGAGCTTCCCGAGGGGCTTGGCTTGGTGGGGAGGAAGAGGGGGTCGCGGCGGAGCTGGGGAGCGTGTCGGGGAGGCGAGGGGAGGCCGGTGGCGGCTGCTATGGCGAACGGCGGCGATGGGTGCGTTCGGACATGGGAGAGAGAGAGCGAGGGAGAGGAGAGGAAGAACCGGGGGAGAGTGAGAGAGAGCAGGGGAGGGCGTGGCGTCGTTCCAGGCCATCCAGACGAGGAGGGGAGGGGCAGGCAGGCTGGCGAGCTGGTGGCGTGGCGCGGTGGCGCGCGCGCGCGCCGGGCACACTCCCCTCCCTCTGTCGAGGACGAAGACGACAGAGGAGGGAGGCGGGCTGGGCCGCCTGCTGGCTGGGCCAGCTTGCTGCTGGGCCAGAGGCGCCAGGTAAGAGGCCCAGGTAAGGTTTCCCTCTTTTATTTATTTCTGTTTTCTAATTTCTAACATTTGTTTTGATTTAAATAAAATATTAAATCATTTTATTATCTTATGCCAATTTTTGCAGGAGCTAGATATATTATTCCAGAGCTCCCCAACAGGTGGCATAATTTTTGGACATATATTAATATATATAACTAATATATTTCCAATGCAAATATTTATGCATTAATTCCAAATGCCCAAAATAAATACCTATGAGCTCTTAAAAATATTGGTTTGATTTTTATCTTTGTCCAATATTTTCAGAGAGCAACATGAGCATTTTCTTGGACCCTTTTGGAGAAATTTTTATTTGGGTCATTTTCAAAAATGATTCTGAGGGTTTCACAAATCCCCATTTCAAGTTTCTGATGAAAGAGTAAACATGATGCAACACTCTAATGCATGACTAGCTAGGGTGTGACAGCTGGGGAGGAAGAGGGTTCCCGTCTAGAGCAGGTCTTCGGACGATGGTGCACCTGGCCCCACGGTGGGCACCAAATGTTGGGTGGTAGGTGCGACATATGCCAACGGGTGGCTTATCATTGTGGGAGGCAGTAAGACATCACCGGTGCCTGGAAACGGGATGAGGCGAAGACATGCACGCCAGCGGATCTTACCCAGGTTGCGGGCTCTCCGTGGAGATAATACCCCTACTCCTGCTCTGCAGGGTGTTCGCATGATCACTAGATCAACAAGTAGCTACAAGAGGCTTCTTGAGCTGTTCGGTGTGAGGAGGAAGAAGGGCAAGGCTAGCTCTCTTCTCTCCTTATGGTAGTGTCTAAAACTATCTGAGATCAACCCTTTGCATGGGTGCCCCGGGGGGGTTATATAGGCCTACCCCCGGGGGTACAACGGTAATCCGGCAGGGCGCGGGCCCTAGCCGTCAGTGTCTATGGCCGCCGGCTTCTCCGCTGGCTGCTGGGGCCCGCCGGCTGCCGGCTCATTTGGCGACAGGCCGGCCCCACCGCTTGGGGGTCTTGTCTGGGGCTGGTTACTGTTGACTTGCCTCTGATGACGAGGGATTTGTCGAGGTAAGCATGGCTACAGTGCCGCCACCTTGCGGGCTCTAACTGTAGCCTTACCTCGTCTTGTCTCCTTAATGGTGCGCACGCCCTGAGGAGGGGAGCAAGCCGGCCATAGGAAGCCGGACGTGCCCCCGGCCGGCTGGGGGAGGCAAGGCCGCCTTCGGGCGTCTCTCTGACCGAAGGGGCCCGCCGCCTGCAGGCCGTAGTGGCAGCCCGTCGTGGAGGGTGTCATGACCAGCATGGCAACAGTGCCACACCGGACGGGTGATGGCTGCCCCATACGGCGTACTGTAGCCATGCATGCTCCAAGATTCGGGGGTGGAAGGCTTTACTATTGCCACGCCCTATCCCATCATCGTTATGGGGGTGCAGACTTTTAGGGCATGGCCCTGGCCGCTCGCCAGGAACCGGCCTCTTGGAGTCAGTCTTCTTGGGCCGGCTTCTTGGAGTCGGTATTTTCGTGGCCGGCTTCTTGGAGTCGGCCCTATCGTGGCTTCCTCCAAGAGAGTTTAGGGCTGGGCCGCCTTCCGGTAGTCGGCTTGTGAGACAGCCAGCCGGAGGAAGGCTGCCCCGCGTCTTGGGTGCTCTAAGGCTCGATCGCCTGTTGTTTTCTCGAAGGGCCAAAGGGAGTCGGCTAGGCTACCCGTGGTCATTTACTCCGACAGAAATGCCATAATAGGTAGGTATGGTGGCTGTTTTGAGGAAGATATAAGGAGGTTTACTTGTGATAGAGCGTATCGTATCACGGGGTTTGGATGCACCGGTGAAGTTTGCACCAACTCTCAAGGTGAGAAAGGGCAATGCACGGTACCGAAGAGGCTAACAATGATGGAAGGGTGAGAGTGCGTATAATCCATGGACTCAACATTAGTCAAAAAGAACTCATATACTTATTGCAGAAATCTACAAGTCAACAAAAACCAAGCACTACGCGCATGCTCCTAGGGGTATAGATTGGTAGGAAAAGACCATCGCTCGTCCCCGACCGCCACTCATAAGGATGCACAATCTAAGAACACCTCATGTTTCAAATTTGTTACACAACTTTTACCATACGTGCATGCTATGGGACTTGCCAACTTCAACACAAGCATTCTTTAAATTCATAATCACCCAACTAGTATGACTCTAGCATTACCACCTTTATATCTCAAAACAATTATTAAGCATCAAATTGATCATAGTTTTTAATGCACTTTCTATGATAGTTTTTATTATACCCAACTTGGATGCTCATCATTCTAGGACCAAATTTATAACCATAGCAAATACCATGCTGTTCTAAAGAACTCTCAAAATGATATAAGTGACGCATGAGATATCAATAATTTCTTCAAAATAAAGCCACCTTCGTGCTCTAAAAAATATAAGTGAAGCACATAGAGCAAACTATCTAGCTCAAAAGATATAACTAAAGCACATAGAGTATTCTAATAAATTCCAATCAAGTGGGTTTCTCCCAAAAGGTGTGTACAGCAAGGATGATTGTGTTAAACTAAAAGGCAAAGACCGGTATCATACAAGATGCTCCAAGCAAAACACATATCATGTGGCGAATAAAAATATAGCTCCAAGTAAAGTTACTGATAGACGAAGACGAAAGAGGGGATGCTTTCCGGGGCATCCCCAAGCTTAGGCTTTTGGTTATCCTTGAATATATTGGGGTGCCATGGGCATCCCCAAGATTAGGCTCCTGCCACTCCTTATTCCATAGTCCATCAAATCTTTACCAAAAACTTGAAAACTTCACAACACAAAACTCAACAGGAAATCTCATAAGCTCCGTTAGTGCAAGAAAGAAAAACCACCACATAAGTTACTGTAATGAACTCATTCTTTATTTATATTGGTGTTAAACCTACTGTATTACAACTTCTCTATGGTTCATACCCCTACATACCAGCCATAGATGCATCAAAATAAGCAAACAACACACGAAAAGCAGAATCTGTCAAAAACAGAACAGTCTGTAGCAATCTGTAACTTTCGAATAGTCCTGTAACTCAAAAAATCCTACCAAAATAGTAAGTCCTAGGAAATTTGTCTATTGATCTACAGCAAAAAGAGTCAACGCAAAATCACATTTCTGTGATTTATTGAATGTTTTCTCGTAAGCGCAAAGTTTCTGTTTTTGAGCAGAATCAAATTAACTATTACCATAGGTTATCCTATAGGTTTTACTTGGCACAAACACTAATTAAAACATGAAAACACATCTAAACAGAAGCTAGATGAAATATTTATTACTAAACAGAAGCAAAAAGCAACAAACAAAAATAAAATTTGGTTCCCTCCCAACTAGCGCTATTGTTTAACGCCCCTAGCTAGGCATTGGTAATTTTAATGATGCTCACATGAAACACAAGAATTAAAGCGCAAAGAGAGCATCATGAAACACGTGAAAAACACATCTAAGTCTAACATACTTCCTATGCATAGTCATATTATAAGCAAACCAATTTTCAAGGCAAGCAAAAACTAGCATATGCAAGGAAGAAGAAAGAGACGATAGCAATCTCAACATGACAAGAGGTAATTTAGTAACATGAAAATTTCTACAACCATATTTTCCTCTCTCATAATAATTACATGCAGGATCATAAGAAAATTCAACAATATAGCTATCACAAAACATATTCTCAACATGATCCGCATGCATGCAAAGTTGACACTCTTCCAAGATAGTGGGATTAACATTAACTAAAGTCATGAACTCTCCAAACCCACTTTTATCAAAAATATCATAAGATTGAGCATACTCCAAATATGTTGGATATAAAGTTGGCACTCTTCCAAAACCCACTTTCAATATTATTGCAAACACTATTATCAATCTCATATTCATCATGGGGGTTAAATAAATTTTCAAGATCAAAAGAAGAATCACCCCAATCATGATCATTGCAACAAGTAGTAGACATAGAAAAACTAGCATCCCCAAGCTTAGGGTTTTGCATATTATTAAAACAATTGACATTAATATAATTTAAAATAAAATCACTGCACTCATGCTTTTTATTCAAGGAGCTATCGTGAATCTCTTCATAAATTTCTTCATCACAATTTTCTGATTCACAAATTTCAAGCAAAACTTCATAAAGATAATATAGTGCACAAAACTCACAAGAAATTGGTTCATCATAATTGGATCTATTAAAGAGATTAGCAAGTGGATGAGGATCCATAAAGTTTTACCAAGAAAATATGCAAGCAAATATAAGGCACATGGAACACAAGATAGAACGAAAGGAGGGCGAAGAAAACGGCAAGGGTGAAGTGGGGGAGAGGAAAACGAGAGGCAAATGGGAAATAATGTAAGTGCGAGGGAGATGAGTTTGTGATGGGTACTTGGTATGTCTTGACTTGAGCAAAGACCTCCCCGGCAACGGCGCCAGAAATCCTTCTTGCTATGTCTTGAGCTTGTGTTGGTTTTCCTTGAAGAGGAAAGGGTGATGCAGCAATAGTAGCGTAAGTATTTCCCTCAGTTTTTGAGAACCAAGGTATCAATCCAGTAGGAGGCTCCTTGAGGGAGTCCTGGATTAGGGGGTGTCCGGATGGCCGGACTATGAACTTCGGCCTGACTCCCGGACTATGAAGATACAAGATTGAAGACTCCGTCCCATGTCTAGATGGGACTTTCCTTGGCGTGGAAGGCAAGCTTGGCGATACGATATGAAGATCTCCTCCCATTGTAACCGACTTTGTGTAACCCTAGCCCTCTCCGGTGTCTATATAAACCGAAGAGTTTTAGTCCGTAGGATGAACAACAATCATACCATAGGCTAGCTTACAGGGTTTAGCCTCTCTGATCTCGTGGTAGATCCACTCTTGTACTACCCATATCATCAATATTAATCAAGCAGGAGTAGGGTTTTACCTCCATCGAGAGGGCCCGAACCTGGGTAAAAACATCGTGTCCCTTGTCTCCTATTACCATCCACCTAGACGCACAGTTCGGGACCCCCTACCCGAGATCCGCCGGTTTTGACACCAACATTGGTGCTTTCATTGAGAGTTCCTCTGTGTCGTCACCGTCAGGAAGGATGCCGCACCCCGTCTTTAAAGACGGCGATGTTGCTAAAGGAGCTTTGGCTGTCGGCCAAACTCTCCGGCTAGGCAGTTTTTTGATGACCGCCTGTTCGGCTGCCGCGCCGACGATGACCTCTCGGGCCATCGAAAGCAATCTCCACATCAGCTCAGAGCTCACCGAGCAGTTAGATCTGATGGAGCTCTCTTCCCTGAACGAGTTCTTGGATCGCATTGCTGCCCTGGGAGTCACTACAGATTACGGCCAAATTGGGCTTAAACCCGATCAGAGAGAGATCGACTCTCCCCAGGTCACCCACCACGTTGAAGTGGTGGAAGAACAATGCGACGAATCTTCGCCCACCCTAAGGACCAGATGTGTCCGGATTCCCGACCCCTCCAAGCCGGACACCCGCGGAGGGGAGGATGTTGCCCAAGCCCTGAACCTAAAGTCAGGCAGCAGGCCTGATTCATGGAATAATGTCCAAGAAAGCAAGCTTCCGAATTCGGAAACTTCTTGGCCCCTGAATCTTTTATCGGGCAAGGTTCCGGATTTAAATCCACCCGCCCACCCAACTATTAGGGATTTATCCCAAATACGGCAAGAGCCCGGGGAAACAGTACACCACTATTGGGCCAGATTCCTCCTGGTTATGAACAGGATAAAGGACTGCCATGAGAAAGAAGCAATTTCATTCTTCTGTAACTACTGCACGGACATCGGAATCCTCAACGCTATAAGTCGCCGCGAAATTACACGCTTCGCCGATTTGACATCCATAGTACAAAAGTACCGTGCGACAGAAAGCGTTCGGAAAACCGAAGATAGATTCTGGGACAATCCGGCCCTGAATACAACACGAGTCCGAAAGAAAAGGGCGCATTATCGCCAGGCATCTGAGCCAAACATAAAAAACAAAAACCCTCTATAGGGTATGGGACCGTACTGGAGGGATGGCTCAATGGACCCTGTAAAATTCATAGTTCAGGGGAAGTCACACCAACTCACAGCCTTAGAGCATGTTGGATACTCCGGCAGGTGGCCAGAAGTGGCGAGGAGCTTCTAACTCCAGAACCCGAAGAACACCTCCCCAGAAATGCCAGTACAATGTCGACAGTCTTCGAGACCTTTGCATCAAACAATGCGAGGAAACGAACGCTCCGCAACCTTACCGAAGTCTACCAAGTAGCAACAATAAACCCATGGAGTGACACGGCGCGATGTCGTCCCTCCCAACATCTTCCTAGAGAGGCTGTTCAAGCCATCCGTATCATGGGAGGGAGAGTCCGGAAACAATAGCCCGGGCGCAACCACACTGCCCCTCACCGAACACTCTGACACAGTTGGTGGCTCCGCCAACGAAACAACGCCGTCAGCCCACACAATAATGGCAGTCATTGCCCCGTGGACAGAACCATTCCTAGCCTACCTAACTAGGCAGGAACTTCCCGAGGACCAAAACGAGGCCCGCTGCATAGTGCGGCGATCTAAAGCCTACAAAGTCCACGAGGGAGAGCTTTATAAGAAAAGCACAACCGGAGTCCTTCAAAGGTGTATCTCCAAAGAGGAAGGGCGAGACCTTCTGGCTGAAATTCATGCCGGACTCGGCGGGCACCACGCCGCAGCCCGGGCCCTTGTAAGAAGGGCCTTCTGTACCGGATTTTATTGGCCAACGGCCCGGGCAGACACTCAGGACTTAGTGCAGCGATGCGTTGGTTGCCAGTTATTCGCCAACCAAAGCCACATGCCGCCTACCGCCCTACAAACTATACCCATTACCTGGCCTTTTGCGGTCTAGGGGCTTGACATGGTTGGACCCCTTAAAGGAGGAACCCACAAGCAAAAATATCTACTGGTCATGGTGGACAAATTCACCAAATGGATAGAGGCCAAGCCTGTAAAGACGGCCGAATCCGGACTGGTGATAGACTTCATATCTGGGGTCGTACACCGTTACGGCATCCCCCACAGCATCATAATTGACAATGGCACAAACTTCACGGCCGATGAAGTTAAACTCTGGTGCAAAAACATGGGCATTAAGCTCGACTACACTTCAGTCTATCACCCTCAAACCAATGGTCAAGTCGAGCGAGCCAACGGTCTCATTATGAGCGGCATCAAACCCAGACTAGTGAGATCCCTCAAGGAATCTAACACGCACTGGGTAGAGGAGCTTGACTCCGTACTCTGGGAGCTACGGACCACGCCGAATCGCACTACCGGATTCACACCATTTTTTATGGTATACGACGCAGAGGCAGTACTGCCATGCGACATAATTCATGACTCACCTCGAGTGCGCATGTACGAAGAAAGAGAAGCCGAGCTCGATCGGCAGGACAGCTTGGACGCATTGGAGGAGGAGCGCGACATAGCAAAAGCTTGTTCCGCATTCTATCAACAGCAGGCTCGAAGATATCAAAGCAGAGAAGTACGGGCCAAAACTTATAACATTGGCGAACTAGTTCTACGCCTGCCGGACAAGAAACAGGACAAACTAAAGCCCAAATGGGAGGGTCCCTTCATAATCGACCAAGTACTGACTGGTGGAGCGTACCGTCTGCGAAACGCATCGGACAACCAACTCGAGCCGAACCCATGGAACGCAGCACGCCTATGAAGATTCTACGCCTAGCGCCGAACTCCGTGTTCGTCTCCTTCCTCTGTCCCCTTTTTATTTTTTTTTATTTTTTCACATTAGTTGTCTGGGATTTCGCTCCTTCTGCCTACTTTTTTTCTCCCAAGCACTTAGGGGCTTGCATGTGCATTGTTCGGACATACCTGACGCGCCACCCGCGCTCATCATACATGGGGGCTTCTTTATCAGAAGTTTATATAAAACGGGCCTCATGCCCAAAACATGTGTGACACTTCCGCATGAACCTTTTACACACCATTATATTCATCGATATGACTTAAGTTTTGGCCAAGCTAGTTTGACTGGCTCCTGTGCTTACCCCTAGTTCCTGTTTGTTCGGCTAGGTGGTAAAGGGAGCACCTCTGCGATTGTTACTGTCGGGTCAGCCGGATGTGTACCTCAGACTGGGTGAAGCTGAAAGCTAGCGTTCTTAAGGGAATATTCGGTTGGTGAACTAAAAGATGATCTTTCGTGTTTATTTATTTGCCCCCAGATGCTTTTATGCTCTTTTTAGCAGTTCGGACATGCACTTTAGGGCATGCCTCCCAGGGAAAGGAACCCCTAACGGAACTATTCTCCCTGGAAGATGTTTCTTACTAACCATGTAATATAACATAACTAGTTGGTCACTTGTCTGCTAAAGAAATTATGACCCCTACGCCTTGTCTCCATGCATGCCCCGGTTCTTACAAAATTGAGAGGGTATTCGGACACACTCCGGACTATAGGGTCCAGAGGTCGAAGTGAAAAGGTCCGCAATGACAAATGATCTACAATCCGGCTAGAAGGCATTTTTAATGTCATTTTAAATTACAGAGTCAATCCGACTCGGTATATTCTTCTTCAATACCATCCAACAGGCGGTCTAATTTACAGTCCTGTTGGGAATACTTTGCAGCCAGCTCTACCTGGCCATATACTAAGCTGACAGGGATCTCCTTTCCGTCAGGACCCATAGGGCCGACCTCGGCCATGTGGTTTGGGTCAGCCTTCGTGTACCGAGTCTTCACCATGGCCCAGGCCTCCCTGGCACCTTGACGGCAGGCCGATATCTTCCACAAATGGAAGCGTTGCCGCACTCCCTCCAGCTTCTTTGTAAGCTCCCCAAGGCCTTCGGGCATGGAGAGGGATGGCCACATAGCCTGAATGACGCTCTGCATTGCCTGCCGAACTCGTTCGTGCAGTTGCAACGGCTCGGGAAGAAGGTCTCCCGCTGAACCGGGCATTTCCTCCGCAGGACGACCTGTTAGCAGACCTACAGACATAGCTCTGTCAATCGACTTCCTCGCCGAATTCTTTTTTCGAAGATTTGTTCAAGCACTTACTAAAAATGCCACGTCGAAGTCACCGATTCTCCTTTACGGAAGCAGACAGCTGGGTATTGGCGTCTTGAAGTTTGTTCTTCTCTTGCCTCACCCTCGTCAGCATGCTCTCGCCAGCCTTTAGTTGGCGTAGTAGTTGTTGCTTGTCCGGATTTACTCCAGCCCCATCTGCACTATTATCGTCAGGGTTGCACACCTGCCGCACTTCATAACGGAATTATCTTTCGAAGCATATATTACCTGAGGGCGTCCCCTTGGCATTTTTTGAAGTGGCCAGTGCGGCCTCGAGTTGGGCCTTGCACTCTTCAAGTTCCTGGGACAGTTGCGTATTCTTCTTTGTAAGACACTGCATAGCACATGATCCTTAAAACAATTATCTTCACTGTTTCAAGTCTCGGGGGCTACTGACATATATAACCTTCAATTTCACTCACCTGTATGTCTTTTGCATACTGCTCTGCGGCTGTGGCTAGACCATCTTGAGCGGCACGGAGATACGCATCTCCTGTATTAAAGGCGTCCAACGCCTCTGGGGAAAAACATGTGTCACGAAGAACAGTCCAGCGACGCCTGTGGTTCAGGGCACTCTCCACCTCTGAATTGGTGGCAGATAGCCCGTCGGCGTCCTCTGTCGGAGGAATGCCCGAGGCGCGCCCCATGTCCGTCTCCGCTTCCGGACCCGGTTTGAACCTTGGCCGACAGATATAGTCCAATGGGCTCTCTTCTTTCTAAGAAAATCACGAGCGTTAGTAAGACTCAAGGGCATAAACCCTAGGCGTTAAATTTGCACGCTGTACCGTTGGGCCGGAATCTCGATCTGGTCCGCACTTATTTTTGGCCCACCTGGCTTCAGCGGCCCTTGTTGGCTGCCCACCGTGGGCTCGGCCTTCCGCCTCAAGGATTTACCCTACGAAACGAAACACTATTAGTTCACGGCATGCAAGATAAAGCATGGATATATCTCCTTGAGAATACTGGGACTTCGGTCTCGGTTACCTTTGAGGCTGGAAGTAGTCCAGGATAGCCGGCCGTAATAGCCACTAAGGCGTTGTCCTTGCTCAATTGATGAAACACCCCATCGATTAACTCCACACATAAGTCCGGGTCCTCTTGGGAGTCCGGATCGAGGGACCGTTCCGGGTCTCAAGTTGTGGAGGAGGGTTGTTTATCTCCTTCAAAGTCTGGCGCAGCTCCTGCGTTTAACATTGCTAGACTAAGTACTCAACTTCGGGAATTTCGAAAGTGGGTAGGCAAGTGAAAGTGTTCGCTCACCCAACTTGGTGGATTGTACATGGAGAATACGCCCTTCAGGTTGGCACGGAGGAATTCTTCTTCTTCTCCCTTGTACAAGCGGATAAGATTCTCGTTAAAGTGGCGGCCGAATCTGGCCCCTTACGACCGCACCGGCTGGTGTCGTCCTCCCCGTTGAAATCCCACATGGGGTGGCCTCTATATTGAAGCGGCTGCACCCCTCGCGTAATGCATATGGCCATGACCTTGATCATGGTCAGTCTGGAATGAGCCAACAACCTTATCCGGCTCATCATGTAAAGAATGTCCCTATCAGTTTCCCTCTGAGGGTTCCGCGGGCGCCAACTCAGGCGCTTCTTCAACGGAGCATTATTGAACTCAGGGAGGCCGATCCGTACAGGGTCCGGCAGGGGGATGTCATCTATATAGAACCACTCCGAGGACCAGTCCTCGGACATCCTCTTTGGGGTACCGGATAGATATCCGGTCCCGGCGATGCGCCATAGTTCGGCTCCGCCCACTTGATAAATAGACCCCTCCTGAGAACGAGGCACGAGGCAAAACAACCTCTTCCACAACGCGAAATGGGCCTCAATGCCCAAGAACAGCTCGCAGAGGGCCACGAAGCCCGCAATGTGCCAAATGGAGGCGGGCGTGAGGTTGTGTAGCTGGAGGCCGTAGAACTCCAGCAACCCTCGGAGAAACGGTTAAATTGGAAATCCGAGTCCTCTCATCAAATAAGGGACTAGGCATACCTACTCTCCTTGAGAGGGATTGGGGACGCTCTCCGCCGCTATAGGTAGCAATCCCGGCTCGAACTGGGACCATATATGCTAGGGGAGAAGCCCCTTGGACTGAAGCACTACTAACTCGCTATGCGGGACGGAACACCGCCCCCAATCTCCAGGCTGAGGGCTGGAGAGGCGAGAGGAGGAGCTGCACCAACCGGCCATGGTGGAATGGACCCTGTCGAAGGCACTCTGATGAAGGCTCGCGGAGGGAAGATGGTGTGAATTGGATCTAAATCCCCGTCTCTTTTATGGGCGGTTCATTAACGCAA
>NC_057804.1:102659030-102701176 GCF_018294505.1 Triticum aestivum
TAACGCAACCGGGGGGGGGGGGTAAATGAAAAAATCCCCTGGCTTTTCGCATTCGTTTGACACGTGGAAGATGGTCATTATGGGGCACAAAAGCCGAGGAGGGTAGCACGCACTAGAAGCCGGACACTATTCGACGGGTACAGGGAATTTGAAGAAGAACCCGCCTTGCAATGCCGAAGACAACTTGCGCGCCAGACTCGTCGTCATTGAAGCCTGGTTCGGGGGCTACTGATGGAGTCCTGGATTAGGGGGTGTGCGGATGGCCGGACTATGACCTTCGGCCGGACTCCCGGACTATGAAGATACAAGATTGAAGACTCCGTCCCGTGTCCGGATGGGACTTTCCTTGGTGTGGAAGGCAAGCTTGGCGATACGATATGAAGATCTCCTCCCATTGTAACCGACTCTGTGTAACCCTAGCCCTCTCCGGTGTCCATATAAACCGGAGAGTTTTAGTCCGTAGGACGAACAACAATCATACCATAGGCTAGCTTCTAGGGTTTAGCCTCTCTGATCTCGTGGTAGATCCACTCTGGTACTACCCATATCATCAATATTAATCAAGTAGGAGTAGGGTTTTACCTCCATCGAGAGGGCCCGAACTGGGTAAAAACATCGTGTCCCTTGTCTCCTGTTACCATCCGCCTAGACGCACAGTTCTGGACCCCCTACCCGAGATCCGCCGGTTTTGACACCGACATTGGTACTTTCATTGAGAGTTCCTCTGTGTCGTTGCCTTTAGGCCCGATGGCTTCTTCGATCGTCAATCATGACGCGGTCCAGCGTGAGACCTTTCTCCCCGGACAGATCTTCGTATTCGGTGGCTTCGCACTGCGGGCCAACTCGTTTGGCCATCTGGAGCAGATCGAAAGCTACGCCCCTGGCCATCAGGTCAGGTTTGGAAGCTTAAATTACATGGCCGACATCCGCGGGGACTTGATCTTCGACGGATTCGAGCCATGGCCGAGCACGCCACACTGTCACGATGGGCATGATTTAGCTCTGCTGCTGGACAACGCCCAAAGCGTCGCTCAGGTGTCCGCTCCGACCATTAGCTCGGAGCCTACTGCGCTAGTCGGGGATGGACAGTCGGACGCCACCCCGGGAGCCGCAATCTCTACGGTGATAGAGCCGAATACCAGCCTAGTCCTTTGCAGGGCCCGTGACTCTAAGGTGCCGGACTCCGTTCCGGACTCCGTATATCACGCCCCTCTTCCGATCGAACCCGATTGGGCTCCGATCATGGAGTTCACCGCCACGGACGTCTTTCAGCACTCGCCCTTTGGCGACATCCTGAATTCACTAAAGTCTCTCTCTTTGTCAGGAGAGCCCTAGCCGGATTACGGTCAGCATGGTTGGGATGCGGTCAACAAAGAAATTTGAAACCCACCCACCACCCACTTGGTAGCCACTGTTGACGATCAAACCGACATGCTCGACTTCGACTCCGAAGACATCGACGGTAAGGATGCCGATAAAGGAGACGAACAAGAACCAGCACCTATAGGGCATTGTAAAGCCGCCTCATCATACGATGTATACATGGTGGACACACCTAACAGAAATGACAACGAGGATCAATAGGGCGCAACCAGGGATCGCTCCCTGGAAAAACAATCAAAGCGCCGGCGTAAGCGCAAGGCCAAGCCCCACCTCGACAAAGACCCAGCCATAAAGCAGGGTGAATCAACGGAAGACGAACATGCCATCGAGCAACCGTCCAAACAGGGCGGACACTCCGAACAACCCATCCCCGGGAAAGATAATAGTCCGGACGACCTCACACCGGACAAATTGCTGGAACATTAGAACCTCCACCAAAGGCTCGTTGCCACTGCACGTAGCCTGAAAAAGCAGAAGCGGAGGCTCAAAACAGCGGAAGATGCACTCAGGATCAGATGGGGCAAAGTACTCAATACCGCACACAAATACGGCAACAGTCGTCATACAAAGAGCTATCTGAAGCGGAAACTACTTCCGGAATTTGATGAAGATTACATAAAGCCCAAGCAGTCAAAAAATAAGGAAGCCACAAGGCCGGATAGACGGCCCCACGATCGATCTCAAGCAACGAAGGGCTCCGCACTCAATACGGTGCGTGACCCATCCAAGAATTCGCATCAAAAAACTGGCCCAACCAGATCCATCTACGGGCCAAGAAAGCAAGCTCCAGTGGGCAACGCAATGCAAAAAATATCCAAACATCGCGGCACACCTAAATACAGGGGCGCCGTGCATCCCCTATGTTTCACCAATGAGGTGCTGGACCACGAATTTCCAGCGGGATTCAAGCCCGTAAACATAGAAGCATACGACGGAACAATAGACCCTGGAGTCTGGATCGAGGATTATATCATCCACATACACATGGCCAGAGGAGATGACCTCCACGCCATAAAATACTTACCCCTTAAGCTCAAAGGGCCAGCCCGTCATTGGCTTAAAAGCCTTCCTGAAAACACCATGGGAAGTTGGGAAGCACTCGAGGATGCTTTCCGGGTAAATTTTCAAGGGACCTATGTCCGACCTCCGGATGCAGATGATCTGAGTCATATAACTCAGCAGCCCGGAGAGTCAGCCCGGAAACTCTAGAACAGATTCCTCACTAAAAAGAATCAGATAGTCGATTGTCCGGACGCCGAGGCTCTAGCAGCTTTCAAACACAGTGTCTGAGATGAATGGCTCGCCAGACACCTCGGCCAAGAAAAGCCAAGAACAATGGCCGCATTAACAAGCCTCATGACCCGCTTTTGTGCAGGAGAGGACAGCTGGTTGGCAAGAAGCAGCACCAGCAACCCGAATACATCCGAACCCAGAGATGGGAACGGGAAACCGCGCCGTAACAAAGAACCGTGCCGGATAAAGGACAACAGCCCGATGAGCACGACAGTAAACGCCGGATTCAAAAGCTCTTGGCAAAATCAGAAAAAGCCGCCCCCCAAAGATGACAGGGACGAGCTATCCAATCTCAACAAAATCTTGGACAAAATATGTCAAATCCACAGCACTCCTGGGAGACCTGCAAACCATACCCACGGAGATTGTTGGGTCCTCAAGCAGTCCGGCAAACTCAATGCCGAACACAAGGGGCTCGACACACCAAGCGAGGATGACGACGCACCCCACAAGCAGAACACCGAAGAACAAAAGAAGTTCTCACAAGAAGTCAAGACAGTAAATTCACTTCAGATGACAAAAGGGAAAAACAGAATGGCGCTTACGAAGACACGTGCCGTACGGCCAGCCCCAGAGGAGCACCGCCACTGGTTGTTACAACCAATCACCTTTGATCATCAGGATTACTCCAGAGCAGCCCGGAACGCAGGCTGGACTGCCTTGGTCGTGAATCTGATCATTAACGGACTCCATTTTACAAAAGTCCTTATGGACGTTGACAGTGACTTGAACCTGTTATATCAGGACACAATCCGCAAACTAGGGGTAAACCCAGCTATAATCTGCCATGGCAACACTTCCTTTCAAGGAGTCACGCCGGGTCCAAATACCCAAAGTATGGGTTCCCTTTCGTTAGAAGTCACGTTCGGCTCACCCGACAACTTCTGAAGCAAAAAGCTAACATTCCACATCGCCCCATTCGTAAGTCGCTATCAAGCACTACTGGGACGTGAAGCTTTCGCTTGCTTTAACGCAATACCGCATTATGCATCCCTTACACTTAAAATGCCCGGTCCACGAGGCATCATTTCATTACAGGGGAATATAAATTGACCCCCAAAGTACGGGCAAAGGTGCGGCCGCCTTGATAGCCGCCCACTAATCCAGCCCTACTATCTCGGACAGGGCTCGACGAGTCCGGCGTAAACGTACATATGCTTAATAGCCGCATAACCCCGTACAAGGGGCTCCGCGTGTCCACGCCCGGAGACAATACGGCTCAATTCTTGCTCCAACTATATTTTGTTTATTTTAATATAGATTTCTCGCACGCTTATTTTTTTACTAAGTTCCTCTCTTTCACAGACAAACATCGTGCTACGCCCGTCCAGGATACGGCACAACGGAGACACAGGCACAGACGTGCAGCAGGGACCCGTTTCAAGGATTCTTTTTAGATTAAGACCCTGCGTAAACCTTTTTTACTGTCTCTTGTTGACAACATCCCCCGGTTTTTGCTATAACCAAGGAGGAGGCTGGCGTCTTGGCATGTGGCCACGCCAGAATTTTTTGCGCATACCTGGACACCAGGGGCTTTTTTACCAAGGGCTCTATTTTGGCCCATCTTCATAAAGACCGAATACCTTAGGGAGTGTTCGGCATCGCGAGTTTGGCCCTATATGCATCAGCTCTGAATCATGTCTTTGGTCAAATGTTGGTTTGCCCGGCTCCTGTGTTTTTGCTGCCTTACGTTCCGTTATATCGGCTAACGCGACACCAGGAGAACTACTGCGATTGTGCCCCGGTTCGGCCAGGCGAGCGCCTCAGTAGAGAAAGCCGAAAACTGACTGTCATGATATAGCGAGAGACTGGTCAACCACTCGATGACTTTCGGAATCTTTAGGATTCCTCCGCATTAATGAAGGGCCGCTTTCCGGTTAGGCACACTCGCGCCCCGAATTCGGGTGAGCGCAGTGCCCCTAGGGGCTATTCAGTAGCCCCACTATCAAACTCCTATGGCTAAGTGAAAGTGATAAAGCATTATAGTCCAGTTTCCTAGTTCGCCGCACCACCACCTCCTTTATAGGACCAAGACGTTGGATTAAGTGTGAAAAGGCGCCTTTTTGCGAACACCCCCGCATTCTATGTGTGGGGGCTGAAGCCAACGACTGCCATCTTTCAGGTTACACACAAATATATACATTAAAAGGCCGCACAGGAGGCATCATAATTCTTGCAAGCACAAGTATAAAAAGCTTTTTCCATCAAAATATTCGTTTTACAAATAGTATAAGCTATTCGAACACAACATCCTTCGAGCACTGCGACTCTATTAAACGAGCGCCATGGAGAACTTCCTCAAAATAGTGCTTGGCAGGTACTCGGCTTTCGTCCGAATCCCGGGATGCAACAACACTGGCCTTCATATCCGCCCAGTATGTTTTGACACGGGCAAGAGTCATCTGTGCACCCTCTATGCACGCCGACCTCTTCATTGCATCAGCATGCGGCACCGAACCAAGGAACTGCTGCACCAAGCCAAAATAACTCTTTGGCTCCGGCTTCTCCGGCCACAGACGACTCGCAACATACCTCATGGCGAGTCCAGATAATCTGTTCAGCTCCGCCCAGGCGGCCAAACGGTCGGATACCGAAAGTGGGCGTTCTGGATTGTGGAACTGCGACCAGAAAAGCTCTTCCAATCCATGGTCACCTCGGTCGCGGAAGTGTTTAGTCGTGTCCGCCGCACTAGCTGCCAAATCCAGATAAGTGTTTTCCGCACTCCACTGCCGGTCTAACGAAGCATACTTGGGGTCTACGAACTTCATTCGCAGCATATAGGGCTTTCCAGACGTGATATCTCCGGCCTGACGCAGCTCCTCCTTCATAGCTCTCATTGCAGAGCGAGTATCCTTGGCTTCGGCAGTGATCTTTTCAAGGTCCTTCTGAGACGCCCTATCTTCTTGTTAAAGAAATTTACAGCGGTCGGTAGCATCCTTCAATTTTATGGCCATTTCGGCTACCACCTTTTTGCTCTGGCAGTGAGCAGCCTGTTCGGCTTTTAGCTCTTCAGCCGCTTTAACGGCAGCCGCATCGCTTCTCCTTGCTTGCTCCTTGGCTCGGGCAAGTTCCACCCGAAGGTTCTCCACGGCAGCAGCACCATCTACATTAAGCACATATATATAAGGCCCGAGCATCGTGCTCCCATTACTAGGTGTCTTTGGAACATACCTTGTGCCTCGTCCAGCCGCTTATTTACAAGCACAATGTCGGCATCTGCTACGTCAAGTTGCCGCTTTAGCTCGGCAGATTCATCAGTCCGGCTAGCCACCGAACGCCTCGCCACCTTCATGGAAAACGCGACATATTATACCTGGGGTTATGATCCTCTGTGCGCCGTCACTCTTGACGACACACAGAGTCTCAGGGGCTACTATTTATACAGGGCGCATTTAATATGCGGCTCTACCAAAAGGTACAACTTTGTGCGTACCTCAAAGCCTGTTAGCAAACTCTTGGCAGCCTCGTACAATCTGCTTTCCGCGGATGAAACCCTTCCAATCACCGTATTCATCAACATACGGTGTTCTTCTGAGATGGACGCCCTACCAAGCAGATCCTTCAGCCCCTCTGACTGCGCACCAGAGGGTGCCAGACTAGCCTGACCACCTTTTTCAGGGTCCGGACTTGGGAAAACCCTCCAAGACGACACCTTGGGGTCGCCTGCCTCGTGAGACGGTGCAACAAGAGGAGGCGTTTCGCTCTCTATCATCTCCGAACGAAGATCCCCTGAAGATGAGCTCTGCTGAGAAGGGTTGAGATCCGGACTGCAAGGTAATGTTTCGGTCACTTTTCTCAGAAATAAGACAGGAGTGTCATTTATTATGGAACCCCTCCCTTCACTTACGTCTCAGGAGAGAGCGGGTCCCCTTTAGGGGGCGATTCGGCCGGGGCGTTCTCCGGTGCCGAACCCTCTGGTGATGATTTCTTCCCCCATTTTGAGGCCATCACCTCCGGGTCTTCAGAGGCAGTCCTTTTCTTTCCCTGGTCGGGGGAATTTTTGATTCTTCCCTTCCTAACAGCCTCCTTCGTGGAGGCAGTAGCTCCTTGGTTCCCCCCTTCGTCTTCCGCCAAAAGCGCGACCTCCAGCATCCTGGTTAGCATGGGATTCGGCGTGGTCTCGGGCAGGGGGGTGGACACCTGATAAGCTTTGCCTTCACTATCCACTCCTGTTCAAAGGACAACTCTGTTAAGGGTAATTTTGTGATGAAAATACGGATGGTGTGTCCAAATACGGGGCTACTTACCTTAACATCCGGGCGATTGCAGCTCAGACCTGCATCCTCGGACAAATCCGGACACCTTGCTTGTGATGCAAAGAACAATTTGTGCATCTCCACGGGTGTCACACCCATGAAATGTTGGAGGACTCGAAAAGTCCCACGCACCTACACAAACAAACAAGAACTTGCAACCAACACAATAAAGGGGTTGTCAATCCCTTCACGGCCACTTGCAAAAGTGAGATCTGATAGAGATAATATGATAAGATAAATATATTTTTGGTATTTTATAATATAGATAGGATAAGTAAAGATGCAAATAAAAGTAGATTGAAAGCTTATATGATAAGAGATAGACCCGGGGACATAGATTTCACTAGTGGCTTCTCTCAAGATAGTATAATTATTATGGTGGGTGAACAAATTACTGTTGAGCAATTGATAGAAAAGCAAATAATTATGAGATTATCTAGGCATGATCATGTATATAGGAATCACGCCCGTGACAAGTAGACCGACTCCTGCCTGCATCTACTACTATTACTCCACACATCGACCGCTATCCAGCATGCATCTAGAGTATTAAGTTCATAAAGAACAGAGTAACGCATTAAGAAAGATGACCTGATGTAGAGGGATAAACTTATGCAATATGATATAAACCCCATCTTTTTATCCTCGATGGCAACAATACAATATGTGCCTTGCTGCCCCTGCTGTCACTGGGAAAGGACACCGCAAGATTGAACCCAAAGCTAAGCACTTCTCCCATTGCAAGAAAGATCAATCTAGTAGGCCAAACCAAATCGATAATTCGAAGAGACTTGCAAAGATAACTTAATCACACATAAAAGAATTCAGAAGAGATTCAAATATTTCTCATAGATAAACTTGATCATAAACACACAATTCATCAGATCTCGACAAACACACCGCAAAAAGAGTTACATCGAATAGATCTCCAAGAAGATCAAGGAGAACTTTGTATTGAGATTCAAAGAGAGATAAGAAGCCATCTAGATAATAACTATGGACCCGAAGGTCTGTGGTAAACTACTCAAAACTCATCAGAGAGGTCTTGGAGATGATGTAGAGGCCCTCTGTGATCGATTACCCCTCCGGTGGAGCGTCGACGAAGGCTCCAAGATGGGATATCGTGGATACAGAAGGTTATGGCGGTGGAAATAGTTCTTCATGGTCGCTTCTGATGTTTTCAAGGAAGAAGTACAGCGGTGGATGATTGAGGGGCCCACGAGGGTGGGGGCGCGCCCACTTGTTGGGGGCACGCCGGGCACCCTCGTGGACGCCTCGCTTGTTTCTTGGCTTCCACTCCAAGTCCTCTGGATCACGTTTGTTCCAAAAAGATCGCTCCCGAAGGTTTCATTCCGTTTGGACTCCATTTGATATTCCTTTTCTTCGAAACACTGAAATAGGCAAAAAAAAAGCATTCGGGCTGGGCCTCCGGTTAGTAGGTTAGTCCCAAAAATGATATAAAAGTGTAAAGTAAAGCCCATAAACATCCAAAACGGGTAGCATGGAACAATCAAAAATTATAGATACATTGGAGACATATCAGAGGGCTGCATGAACAGTAGCCCGTGGAGGGGTGGTTGAACAGGACCACGTGGAGAGGGCTGGTTGAACAGTAGCCGGTGCAGGAGCGCGCGGTGGAGGCTCGATGAACAGGAGCCCGTGGATGTGCAGCCGCAGGTGGAGGCTGGAGGAGGTCGACGGTGGATGAACAGTAGTTCGTGGAGGCTAGAGGAGGCCGCCGGTGGAGATGAACAGTTACCCGTGGAGGCTAGAGGAGGCCGCCGGTGGAGATGAATAGTTACCCGTGGAGTCCCGTTTTGCGGTACGCCACACCCCTCCCGATGAACAGGACCCCCGTTTTAACCATAACGCTCCAACACAAGTCTGTTTCCTCCATTTTGCGGTACGCCACACCCCTTCCGATCAACAGGACCCCGTTTTGACCGTAGGAGGTCCAACAGAAATCCATTTCCTCCGTTTTGCGGTACGCCAGACCCCTCCCGATGAACATGATCCCGTTTCGACCGTGGCCGGTCGAACACAAGGCTGTTTCCTCCATTCTGTGGTACGCCAGGCCTCATTTCCATCGGTTGTTCCATCCAAGCCGGTTGGCTCACAATGAACAACATGCATTTTGTTGCCTCTCGATGAACACGCATTCCGTTGGCTCCCCATGAACACGACGATGACGCAGTTTCTCCGTTCCGACCCAGCCATGTACACAAGCCCTGGCCATACGTATGTGCGAGTAGGCGTTTGAGACCCCACCTGTATGTACGTATGTGGCCGTATTTACTTTCTTGCACCCTGGCCGCTGTACGTACGTGTACATGCTACGTGCGCGCCTCTACTACGACACATGCACGCCTCTACATCGACCAGTATGTACATACACATTCGTGACCAGAATGACAACGCTACGTATGCTTCGACCACGTGGGTCCCGATTGTCAGGCACTTCCTTGCGTACGAAGATGTAGCTGGTGGGTCCTAGCAGTCAGGGGGCGAATCATTTGTTTGCCCGTAATATGGACGCACTTCCTTGCGTGCGAAGATGTAGCTGGCGGGTCCCAGCAGCCAGGGGGGAAACATTTTTTCATGAAATACGGTGGCCCGTACGGTGGGTTCCTGCTGGCAGGTGGAGGAATAATTATTTTGCGTGTAATAAGGAGGCACTTCCTTGCGGCTGTAGTGGACCAAGCTGTCAGCCTCTCCACATAAAGTACTCTTCCGATGGAAGTCGTTCCTTGACCATGCCGCACCGAGATCACCAGGGCGGTGGACGACGGTGAGGCCTAGGAAGGGGACGACACGGAGCCGGTGAATACGCGACAGTGGATGCCCACGCGGAGAGGAGTACGAGGGTTCACTGGTTCAGCCGCGGTGTGAGGCTGCCATCGCCGCAGAATAACATGGGGTATGAGTGAGTAGAGGGATGGCCTGGCCAGCGGTGGGAGTAGTAGGGGCGGTGAGGCCTCCGTGGCATCACAGCCGGCCACAGGAGGCAGGAGCATGCATCACGACTGGTGCTGGTTTGGGCGGCCGGAGCAAGAAGACCAGAGGTTGAAGAATCACTACGGCCATTGGATGGACATCGTACGGTCACTGGAGGTAGAATCGTTCATATCGACTAAGTTGACAAAGCCCTCCGTCCTCGTCAACTTAGTGGGCCCACAAGTTAGCCTCCCACTATGGTGGGTCCCAACTAGTAGGGGTATTCATTTTTTCCGCGTAATGAGGAGGCACTTCCTTGCATGCGAAGATATAGCTGGTGGGTCTGACCTGTTAGCGGGAGGAACGTTTTTTTCGTGAAATACAGAGGCCCTTCCGGTGGATCCAGCTATCAGGTGGAGGAATCATTATTTTGCGTGTAATAAGGAGGCATTTCAATGCGTGCGGCTGTGGACCTAGCTGTCAGCCTCTACATGCACAGTCTACTTCCGATGGATGTCATTCATTGACCATGTTGACCACTCCACGCCGAGTGCATCCAAGGTGGTGGATGACGGCAAGGCCCCAGCAGCAACGAGCCGGAGATGGGAAGATGTGGGAGTAGAGTCACAGACGGAGAGGTGTATGAGGGTTAACTGGTTCTGGTGCAGTGTGGTTCGGCCATCGATGGAGAAGAACAGGAGGTGTGGAGGGGTGGAGGGATGGCCTCGCCAACGGTGGGATAGCGCTTCACAGCGAAGCGTGCAAAGCAGAGCTACTAGCAGCAGGAGGCGGGAGCAGGTGGTCCTGGCGGCGCTGGAGGAAGAAGACGAGAGATTGAAGATGGATGCCGGTCATTGGATGTAAATCCAATGGCTAACGATGTCAGAATCATTTGTTGACTAAGTTGACAACGACTTGTGTTGGCTTCGACCTATTGGCCCACATTTCAGCCTCCAAAAATGTGGCACGTATTCAACCCATTTTTTCACAAATTATAGTCTTTTTTTTGCGGGGTAGAATTTACAGTCAATTTGATCTCTTTTTTTAGAATTACAGTCCATTAGCTAGGCCGGGTGAACAAATAATGTAGCGTCCATGCGGCCCATTTATTATTTTCCCCAAAAATTACAGGCCATTTGTACTTTCTCGAAATACACGATTTTGCTGGGCTGATTCTAATTATAATGTTGGGTTGGACGCAGCAATGTTATCAAAAAATAAACAGGGGTTGAGCATTTTGTTATAAATATATTTAAATAATAAGTGATTTATTATTACATTGGTCCTTAAATCTTACCAAGCTTTTTGCCAAAAAAATAGGATTTTATTGTTAAGAAATTATTTTTATAAGTTAATAAGATGTGGGATGTTTTTTTCTTACATATGTAAGTATCTGTTAAATATATGATGACAATAACAATAATATATAATAACATATAAAATAATTTAAAGGGACAATTCCATTTCTCCCCCTAACTTGAGCCCACACCTGGCATTTACCCCTAATTTTTGAGTATGGTCAAAAATACCCCTCTTCCGTCTAGTACGGTTATAGGAATGCCCTTCCATGCCGTTTCGATCAGGTCAAAGGGCTTTGACCGTCTCCATGGCATTTCTTGGACAATTATACCCCTCCTTACAAGTGGGGCCAATCAAGAAAAAAAAGACCTGTCAATAGGAACTAGTCAAATTAGAGTTGGGGGCCCACATGTCATTATCTTTTAAGATATTTCTTACCTATTTTTGTTACCATGGGTCAGTGTAATAATCAACAGATAGGGTTAGGCTAATTAAAGAGGTTTTTAACGAAAGTGGTTAAACACCAGCACGAGCACGAAGGCACGACGGTGACGTACACAAGGATGTGCTACGTCTTGAGCTTGCGTTGGTTTTCCTTGAAGAGGAAAGGGTGATGCAGCAATAGTAGCGTAAGTATTTCCCTCAGTTTTTGAGAACCAAGGTATCAATCCAGTAGGAGGCTCCTCACAAGTCCCACACACCTACACAAACAAACAAGAACTCGCAACCAACGCAATAAAGGGGTTGTCAATCCCTTCACGGCCACTTGCGAAAGTGAGATCTGATAGAGATAATATGATAAGATAAAAATATATTTGGTATTTTTATGATATAGATTGGAAAAGTAAAGATGCAAATAAAAGTAAATAACAAACTTATATGATAAGAGATAGACCCGGGGGCCATAGGTTTCACTAGTGGCTTCTCTCAAGATAGCATAATTATTACGATGGGTGAACAAATTACTCTCGAGCAATTGATAGTAAAGGGAATAATTATGAGATTATATAGGCATGATCATGTATATAGGCATCACGTCCGTGACAAGTAGACCGACTCCTGCCTGCATCTACTACTATTACTCCACATATCGACCGCTATCCAACATGCATCTAGAGTATTAAGTTCATGAAGAACAGAGTAACGCATAAAGAAAGATGACATGATGTAGAGGGATAAACTCATGCAATATGATATAAACCCCATCTTTTTATCCTTGATGGCAACAATACAATACGTGCCTTGCTGCCCCTGCTATCACTGGGAAAGGACACGGCAAGATTGAACCCAAAGCTAAGCACTTCTCCCATTGCAAGAAAGATCAATCTAGTAGGCCAAACCAAACTGATAATTCGAAGAGACTTGCAAAGATAACTTAATCATACATAAAAGAATTCAGAGGAGATTCAAATATTTCTCATAGAATAACTTGATCATAAACCCACAATTCATCAGATCTCGACAAACACACCGCAAAAAGAGTTACATCCAATAGATCTCTAAGAAGATCAAGGAGAACATGGTATTGAGATCCAAAGAGAGAGAAGAAGCCATCTAGCTAATAACTGTGGGCCCGCAGGTCTGTGATAAACTACTCACAACTCATCGGAGAGGCTATGGTGTTGATGTAGAAGCCCTCCATGGTCGATTCCCCCTCCAGCGGAGCGCCGGCGAAGGCTCCAAGATGAGATCTCACGGATTCAGAAGCTTACGGTGGTGGAAATAGTTTTTTGTGGTTGCCTCTGATGTTTTCAGGGTACGTGGGTATATATAGGAGGAAGAAGTACGTCGTTGGACGCCCGAGGGGCCCACGAGATAGGGGGCGCACCCAGCAGGGGGGGCGCCCTCCACCCTCGTGGCTTCCTCGTTTGCTTCTTGACTTGCACTCCAAGTCCTCTGGATTGCGTTTGTTCCAAAGAGATCGCTCCCGAAGGTTTCATTCTGTTTGGACTCCGTTTGATATTCCTTTTCTTCGAAATACTGAAATAGGCAAAAGAAAATAGCAATACGGGCTGGGCCTCCGATTAGTAGGTTAGTCCCAAAAATGATATAGAAGTGTAAAATAAAGCCCATAAACATCCAAAACAGGTAATATAATAGCATGGAACAATCAAAAATTATAGATACGTTGGAGACGTATCAGGATGTCGGCGGTCTAGGTGCTGCAGAGTGGTTCTGCGAGGCTGCTGGCATGAATCCAGAGTAAACCTGGGTGGACGGAGAGCGTGGGGTGGCCGGGGGATGGGCATCAGTGAGCTCGAGCAGCAGCGGGCAGCGGAGCTTGGAGCTCGCAGGAAGACATGCTCGGGGTCGTGCGGCTCCAAAGAAATGACAAGCATGACCTCAGGAAACCCCAAGGAACGCGATAAATATGGCGTAGAGACCGGGGGCTCACCATGGCCGGAGATCGGCTGCGGCGGCGTTGGACCGGAGCCGAGGAAGAAGGAAAGGGGTGCCAACGATTAGGGCTATCCCGGGCGAACCCCTTTAGCGAGAAGACAAATTAGACTATGGCGAAGATCAGGGACGCGATTTTTGTGCTCTATGAATCCGTTTACCACACGCACGAAAGCCGACGCCAACGGAGTTGGGGAAGAGAAGAAGTGCGACGTCGATGCCGAGCCTTGGGGCCTCCCTCTTTGATTCCTTCTGCCAGAGTACCTACCTAATCGTGGCAAAGCATTAGCCCTCTCCAAATGGTTGGCCGTGGGGTGGACCCCGACGGCGCCTCGCCATGGCTGCGCCTCGCCTCTCCAAATGGTTAACCGTACCAGATGGAAGAGGGTTATTTTTGAGCATACTCGAAAATTAGGGGTAAATGCCAGGTGTGGGCGCAAGTTAGGGGGAGAAATGGAATTGTCCCTAATTTAAATATATATAATATAGTTAGAAGGGAAACATAAGTTGGACCAGGCGTTCCTATTCTTATATAGAAAAATAGAATAGACCTATGTGTTTTCTTCAAAAAATACATAAATTAGGCTGCTGATGTTTCAGGAAAAATAAAACCTCGGATGGGAGGTCCATAGGCCGGTCGATACATGATGGCCCTCAAGAAAATACAAACCGACATGTCGTGGTCTGCGCATGTTAAAAAAGAAAGCATAGACGGGGCAGCCCAAAACCCACCTGATACTTGCTGCCTTAGTGATAATAAATGATACCTGCCAGCTCCCCGGCTTCATTGTGAATTTATCTCCTATAGTGACTACGTTGAAGCACCTAAAAAATGTAACTATGTTGACAAATCTGTGGGCCCCAATGTCAGTATAACATTAGGAGGAAGTATTTTTTCGATGAGCCACTTGCTTGCGTACGGCCATAGACCTGGTGGGTCCCGATTGTCCGCCTCTCCACGTACAGTCATCTCCAGATTCCTCTCATTTATTCAGCATGTTCACAATGACAGACAACGGCGCCGCGGCGAGCGCACAAAGGCGCAGGAGGAGATCTGACCACCTGAGGAAGTGCCTTATTTATAACGAAAGTACTGAACTAGCCCAGTGGCCAAGTGACACTACCCGATAGCTATTCCACCCGGGTTCGATTCCACCTGATGCAGGGAAAATATCTCCAAATTTTTTGCCTCTGCCATTATTGACATGTGGGTCCCCATTGTCATCTACGGACACCACGTCCAATACTTGCCAAAACTTCGTCCCTCGTTTTCTCTGTTTTTCACACACTCGACATTGTGTTGGCATTTTGAAAACAACATGTCTTTTTTGACTGTGCATCATATGAAGATGTGCTATGCATGAATGTTGATCACCATGATCTTAACTGGCTGGTAGTTCCATTTTCGACCATGAATAAAACTTCCAACATGACGTTAACCCTGTTTGAAAAGGCCGTGTTAATGTAAATGCTTTGCCTCTCAAAGTTGCAGTTTCTTATCTGAAACTGAACTTGCAGTTTCTTATCTGAAACTAAAACTTGTAGTTTCTTATCTTGGAATCACATTGTCTGCACTTTTATACTCCTATGAAACTACATTTTAAGTGCCAAAAATAGATCTCTAGAATTCATAAAATACTTTATAAGCTCAATACTTCAAATCTGAAATTCAAAAGACATTCATATCTGAAAGTACTCTCAAAATACACAACACAAAACACAATTCACAACCTGCAAATACTGACAACCCTAAGCTCCTCCTGACAATTCACAACCTTCCCAACTATTGGGCTGGGGGGCATTCCCCTCCTATTCCTCGACGGCAGACAGCTGCCCTGTGAGACGATGTGAACGGCGAGGGAGAGGATGGCAGGGAAGCGTCGTCCAGCCAACTGTTTTTCTCCTCTTGCAGTTGGGTTCGGTCGACGAAGACTCCACCGGCTCGCTCTGACACGACACCCTCACAAACGACACCCTGTAGATGCTCGATCCTTCAATCTCTGGTGGATGCTCCATCTGGGATCGATACTCCCACCACCGCTCCCTCACGATCGGATTCGGTGAATCTGTTTGCTCCATGGCCTAGAGGAGCAAATCTATGTACTCCCACGCGACTCCCTCTGGGAGTATCGCCGCCTTTTTGCTCTATTGCAGATATTTAGCCATGGATGTCGCCACTAGTTGGTCCTTGTTGTCAAACCAAGACTGTATATCCAACATCCTAGCTAGCTTCACAGGGTCACCGTCCGCGACCCTCACGTATCTGTTGTACTCCTCCATCGATCTACTTCTCCACAACACCTTCACTCGCTGGCGGTGGTTTTTGAATGGAAGAGGAGAGGAGTAGTGCTAGTTTTAGATTAGAACAAGAGAGGAGCGACGTTGGTTTTGGATTGGAACAGGAGAGGAGGGATAGTGGTTTTGAAATGGAATAGGAGAGGAGCGGCGCTCGATTTAGATTTGAACAGGAGAGGAGCGGCGGCGGTTTAAGAGGAGAAGAGCAGAAGAGCGATGCTGGTCTTGGAAGTATTTTTTTGTTTTGTGTATTTTGGGTCAAAGTTTGACCACGTACTGTATTTGACAAGCAAAATGTGAATGCATGTCACCAAAAATTGTATCATTTGGTTTGTATTTGAATGTACTTCAAAATTATATTATTTTTGCAACGTATAACATATATTTTATTTGTTAAAATCATGGTGAATTATGATGTAGAATAAAAGGGATACTAGTTAATGTGGGGTCGCTTTCTTAATTGAAGGGTAAATTGATTTTGATTTTGATCCAGTCACAGCACGCCGGCCCTCTCGTCCAATCCTACATTGTTGCCGCACGCTCCTCTCCCTCTTCTCCATTGCAAAACCACCTCCTCTCCTCTCGATCATCTCCATTCCAAAACCACTGTCTTGCCTCTCCCTCTTCTCCATTGCAAAACCACCCCCTCTCCTCTCCATCATCTCCATTCCAAAACCACCGTCTCGCCTCTCCCTCTTCTCTATTACAAGACCACTATCTCTCCTCCCATCTTCCAAAGCTAGCACCGGACCACTCAGAAGGACATCTATGGAGTGGATGCAGCAGCGAATTAGGCAGATTGCCGGCGGCGACCAGGCAAAGTTAGCCAGGTTGTAGGAGATACTTCCTTGGTTTGTCAATGACTGGGAGATTTCGAGGACTATGAGGGCCATGTGGCAATGTATGCGAAAGAGCGAGCCGATGGTGATGAGGGCAGCGATGTACTCCTCGGCGGCAGTCACGCTGCAGTCCTTCGAGTTCATCAAGTATATCCTCTAGGTGATGGAGCAGATAGATTCGCCCGAGGCAGAAGTCAGGCAGAGGTGGTGGGCGTACAGGTCTGTAGGACCTTGAGAAGAAGTAAGTAAGTCTAGAGGGGGGTGATTAGACTACTTGACCAATTAAAACTATGCCTTTTCCCAATTTTAGTCTTTGGCAGATTTTAGCTATCTTAGCACAAGTCAAGCAATCTTCACACAATTCAAGCAAGCATGCAAAGAGTATATGAGCAGCGGAAAGTAAAGCATGCAACTTGCAAGAATGTAAAGGGAAGGGTTTGGAGATTTCAAACGCAATTTGGAGACACGGTGATTTTTGAGCTGTGGTTCTGATAGGTGGTGCTATCGTACATCCACGTTGATGGAGACTTCAACCCACGAAGGGTAACGGTTGCGTGAGTCCACGGAGGGCTCCACCCAAGAAGGGTCCACGAAGAAGCAACCTTGTCTATCCCAGCATGGCCGTCGCCCACGAAGGACTTGCCGCACTAGCGGTAGATCTTCACAAAGTAGGCGATCTCCTCGCCCTTACAAACTCCTTGGTTCAACTCCACAATCTTGTCGGAGGCTACCAAGTGACACCTAGCCAATCTAGGAGACACCACTCTCCAAGAAGTAACAAATGGTGCGTTGATGATGAACTCCTTGCTCTTGTGCTTCAAATGATAGCCTCCCCAACACTCAACTCTCTCTCACAGGATTTGGCTCTGGTGGAAAGAATATTTGAGTGGAAAGCAACTTGGGGAAGGCTAGAGATCAAGATTCATATGGTAGGAATGGAATATCTTGGCCTCAACACATGAGTAGGTAGTTCCATCTCAGAAATAGGATGCTGGAAGTGTAGGCTTGTTCTTATGGCTCTCTCCACGAATGAAGAGGAGGTGGAGGGGTATATATAGCCTCCACACAAAATCTAACCGTTACACACAATTTAACAATCTCGGTGGGACCGAATCAACAAACTCGGTCAGACCGATTCAGTAAACAATGTGACCGTTAGGATTTTCGGTGGGACCGATATGGTTAGGGTTAGGGCATAACGTAATCTCGGTGAGACCGATTACACAAACTCGGTGAGACCGATTTTGGTAATAAGCTAACCAGAGAGTTGGTCAGGCAAACTCAGTGGGACCAATTACTGAAAGTCGGTGGGACCGATTTTGATAATAAGTTAACCAGAGAGTTTGCATTCTAATCTCGGTAGTACCAATTGCTCAAACTCGGTAAGACCGATTTTGATAATGGACATACACAGAGAGATTACAATCCCATCTCGGTGAGACCGAGATCCCTATCGGTGAGACCGATTTGCCTAGGGTTTGTGGCAGTGGCTATGACATCTGAACTCGGTTGGCCCGAGTTGAACTTTAGGTTTAGGTCATATGTGTGGATGTGGGAAAGTAGTTGAGGATTTTGGAGCATATCACTAAGCACTGTGGAGCAAGAAACTCATTAAGTAACACCTCATCCCTTCTTGATAGTATTGGCTTTTCCTATAGACTCAATGTGATCTTGGATCACTAAAACATAAAATGCAGAGTCTTGATCTTGAAGCTTGAGCCAATCCTTTGTCCTTAGCATCTTGAAGGGGTTCCACATCCTTTAGTCCATGCCACTCCATTGTTGAACTTGTCTGAAAAATACTAGGTAGAAGTGTTAGTCCAACAAGAGATATGTTGACATTAATTACCAAAACCACCCAGGGAGCACTTGTGCTTTCAATCTCCCCCTTTTTGGTAATTGATGGCAACATACATCAAAGCTTAAGATAGAGATATAAAGAATAGCAAGTAAAGCTTTGGAAAGACATGTAACAAGCATAGGCTCCCCCTACATGTATGCAATCATGTTAATATGGAATATAGAGGTATGTGAATGCATAACCATGAGAGAGTAGGAAATGTGTTACATGTATCTTGGCTATATGCATCAGATCAAAGAATATTAGAAAAAATACCTTCATGCTCATGAGTCCTTCTTGCAAACAGTATGTACATCAGCAAGAATTCCTCATACACATGATTGTGATGCATATACTTACCTTGTGGTCTTGAGTTGGCTTAGGATGGAGTGAACCTGCGTAAACAATGTTAGATAACACAAATACACCTACTAGCCAGAGCAAACAGAAGAAACCACAAGAATACCAAGACTGGGATGACATGTAGAGAGTGAGTACTAAGTACCACATTGGATTAGACATGTCCCCAAAGGTAAAGATATGCAATGAATTAGAATGATTTCTTTCCCTTAGATGTCTTGCTCCCCCTGAATCTAGCATGGGATACTGGGAGAAGATAGGGAACCGAAAATCAGAGCTCAACGAAACAAATGAACAGAGCTAATGCAAATAAGCACATATGAACATGTCTTTCCCCTCAAGAAGACATGTGGCATATCTCCTCTTGAACACCAAGCATCTGGGACCCTTGAGGATTACTCTGTTCTTGAGTATTCTCTCCCCCTGGAGATCTCTTTCTCCCCCTGTGGAAGTGATACTCTCTCTCTCCCTTTGGAAGTGATAAGCTTAGCTTTGATGTGATCTCTCTAAGTGATAATCTTTGATGTGATCTCTCTCTCCCCTTTGACATCAATTTCCAAGAAGGGCCTTCTGGAATTTGTCTTGAATGGGTTTGGTCCTTGAGTCACAGCACAAAGCACTGATAAAAATGTGATGCTTGTAGAGGACAAGATTCATTGAGTGGAGCTGGATCATAAGTAAAGATGAATAAGTGGCAAAATGTTTTTCCTGTTGTGAAGTCGGTAGCACCGAGTGGTATGCTTCGGTTGCACCGAGAGGATTCGGTTGGGCCAAAAACAACAAACCGATAAGACCGAGTTCATCACAGAGAAAACATTTCTCACCTCAGCTCACTAGACTAGTAAGATCTCACAAAGATTTGCAAGGAATTAACTAGCAATGAATTGGATGCAGGGAATGCAGAACAAAAAGAAATAAATCTAGATGAAGTTTTTTTGGAAAGGGGAAACAAATATGCATGAGACAAATGCAAAAACATAGAAAAGAACACAAGGAAACTTCATCTAGAGATGGTTGGCGACAAAGTCACCTATGTTAGAGTATATTGACTTAGGAGTCAAGTGAGATCACTTGATCATAGGTCATACTCATCATTTAAGCTCAAAATGGGGTTACCATTTTTCGTTTAAGTATCTTGATGTACTCACATCTTGTCGAGTTGCTTTAGCTCATGACTCGGAGTAAAGCTTCTCTAAGATGGAATAACATACCTCGGGTGGTGGTGTTGATCATGTAGTTGAACTTGCGTGGGTTGCTCAAGGTTGATGTAGTGCATCAAGAGTTGGGAGCACCATTTGTAATTTGAGTTCATCTACCTACATGAGTTAGTTCTTGCAAGGAAGATCACTTGTATATGCAAAAATGACAATCATGAAGCTCAACATAGAATTTGTCAAAGGATATGTTCGAATGCTTTCGTGCTTCCTTGTCTTCAACCACCATAATGTAGAGAATTGGTGATGTAGAGATTGCTCAAGGTATGAGTAGGTTACAATCTCATGGAATTTGATTCAACCAAGTACCTACATGGATTAGATGACATGCAAGATGCAAATATATCCAAGACATAAGATTATCATCATAAGAGAAATATCAAGGATTAGTCATAAGCTAATGTCTTGCATGTACCCAATGGAGTTTCTACTCCAAGTTTGAAGCATCAATGATGTTCAATTCTCCTCTCAACCTGCAAAACACTTTCTCATCAAGAGGTTTAGTGAAAATATCTGCTAATTGGTTTTCGGTGCAAACATGCTTAAGATTAATGTCACCCTTAGCAACATGATCTTGAATGAAATGATGACGAACTGCAATATGCTTAGTTCGAGAGTGTTGCACAGGATTATGAGCAATTTCGATAGCACTTTCATTGTCACAGAGTAATGGAACATGTTTCACATATATCCCATAATCTTTAAGAGTTTGGGTCATCCAAAGTAATTGAGCACAACATGAACCAGCGGCAATGTATTCCGCTTCAGCGGTGGATAAGGATACCGAGTTTTGTTTCTTGGAAGACCAAGACAGAAGGGATCTACCAAGGAATTGACAGGTACCCGAAGTGGACTTTCTATCAACCTTGTCTCCGGCATAGTCCGAGTCGGAGTAGCCAACAAGATCGAAAGAGGCCCTCTTAGGATACCAAATGCCAAAATTTGGTGTATGAATTAAGTATCTCACTATCCTTTTCACAGCCTTAAGATGACATTCTTTAGGAGCAGCTTGATATCTTGCACACATGCACACACTTAGCATAATATTGGGACATGAAGCACATAGGTATAGCAATGAAGCAATCATAGAGCGATAAACCTTTTGATCAACCGGTTCACCATCTTTGGTCAAATCAAGATGTCCACTAGTAGGAATGGGTGTAGACATACCTTTGCATTCTTGCATATTGAACTTCTTGAATAAGTCCTTAGTGTACTTCGTTTTAGAGACAAAAGTACCTTCCTTAGTTTGCTTGATTTGCAACCCAAGAAAGAATTTGAGTTCACTCATCATAGACATCTCAAATTTCTCCGACATTAGCTTTCCAAACTTCTCACTAACATGAGGGTTAGTTGATCCAAATATAATATCATCAACATAAATTTGGCATACAAATAATTCTCCATTAACCCTTTTAGTAAAAAGTGTAGAATCATTTTTTCCAATTTCAAAGCCTTTTTCAATAAGGAACTTGGTTAAGCATTTATACCAAGCTCTAGGAGCTTGTTTAAGACCATAAAGAGGTTTGCGAAGTTTGTAGACATGATTGGGTTTCTTAGGATTGATAAAGCCGGGAGGTTGTTTAACATAAACTTCCTCCTCTATTTCACCATTTAGAAAAGCACTTTTAATGTCCATTTGGTACAAGGTGATATCATGGTGATTAGCATAGGCAAGTAAGATGCGAATGGACTCAAGTCTAGCAACGGGAGCATAAGTCTCACCATAGTCCATACCTTCGACTTGTGTGTAACCTTGGGCAACGAGACGTGCTTTGTTGCGAACTACTTGTCCATCTTCATCTTGCTTGTTGCGAAACACCCATTTGGTACCGATGATGTTGTGGTTTTTGTCGGGCTTCTCAACCAATGTCCAAACTTGGTTTCTCTCAAAGTTGTGTAGCTCTTCATGCATAGCATTTGTCCAATCCGGATCTTCCAATGCTTCTTCAACCTTCATAGGTTCAATGCTAGAGATGAATGAATAGTTTTCACAAAAGTTAGCTAAATGAGTTTTAGAGCGAGTGATTCTCCCAGTTTGAATATCATTGTAGATTTGCTCGACGGGATGGTCTTTAGCAATTCTTGCTCGAACTCGTGAAAGCTTTTGCTTGGGTCTTGGTTGAACATCTTCTTCATCTTGTTCTTCTTCTTCTTGGCCTTCTTCATTATTGGCGTTGTCGTTCTCTTGTCGTGGTGGAGAAGGAGGTTGTTGACGTTCTTGATGTACTTCCTCGTTTTCTTCATCTAGGTGTGTCCCACTTGTGGATGCTTCTGTATCAACTCTTGGTTCACCTTGTCGTGAAGTAGAAGCTTCCACTTGGACGGACGAGGTACTCTCCTTCATCTCTGTTGGACGAATCTTGCCAATAGACAAGTCTTGGATTGCTTCCGAGGGGTCTTTGTCTCCTACATAAATTGGCAATTGCTCTACTTGCGAGCCGTTAGATTCATCAAACTTCACATCTACCGTTTCTTCAACCTTTCGGGTGAAATTGCTGTAGACACGGTAAGTGTGAGAGTTTGAGCCATAACCAAGTAGGAAACCTTCATGAGACTTAGGAGCAAATTGATCGATGATGGTTATCAAGAATGTAGCACTTTGATCCGAATACTCGAAAGTAGCCAACTTGGGGTTTGTTACCGGTGAGGAGCTCGTATGCCGTCTTGCCGAGTAGCTTGTGAAGATACAAGCGATTTGTTGCATGACAAGCTGTCTCAACCGCTTCTGCCCAAAAGTGATTTGGCGTCTTGTACTCATCAAGCATCATTCTCGCCATTTCGATGAGCGTCCAATTCTTCCTATCAACAACTCCATTTGGTTGAGGTGTGTATGTAGCCGAGAACTCATGTGAAATCCCTTCTTCATCAAGAAAGGTGTACATTTGCATTCTTGAACTCTGTTCCGTTGTCGCTGCGAACCTTCTTGATCTTCACTTCAAATTGATTTTGAGCCTTCCTGGCAAAGTTTTTGAAGATCTTTTGGACCTGCGATTTTTCATCGAGAAAGAACACCCACGTAAATCTTGAAAAATCATCAACTATCACTAGACCAAAAGAATTTCCACCGAGACTTTTGTAAGCGTTGGGACCAAAGAGATCCATGTGAAGTAGCTCAAGTGGCCTCCTTGTGGTCATGATGTTCTTCATGGGATGCCTTCCTCCAACCTGTTTACCTGCTTGACAAGCACTACAAAGTCTATCGTTATCAAATATGATGTCGTTAACACCAAGGATATGATTCCCTTTAATAAGCTTGTCAAGGTTTCTCATGCCAACGTGACCTAGTCGTCTATGCCATAACCAACCTTTAGAGGATTTAGCAATGAAGCAAGTTCTAGGTTGAGCCTATTTAGTGAAATCAACAATGTAAAGATCACCTGTACGTATACTGATAAAGGCCATTTTATTATTGTCTCTACAAAACACTTGGCAATCTACTTCAGTAAATAGGACATTGAAACCATAATCAGCAAGTCTAGATACTGAAAGTAAGTTGTAGCCAAGAGATTCAACGAGCATAACATTCTGAATGGAGCTATCATGTGAGATGGCCACCTTACCAAGGCCAACCACCTTACCCTTTGAGTTGTCACCGGAAGTGACATACTTTCGAGGACCATCATTTTCAGCAAGCTCATGGAACATGGCTTTATCTCCAGTCATGTGATAGGTACATCCACTATCAAGAACCCATTCCTTTCCTCCTGCCATATATCCCCGAAGATTTGCCATAAGACCAAAATGTCTCATTGCATCATCAAGATCAAAGTCACTATCATCATCCTCATCATAGTATCCATGTTCAACATCGTCATGTGGTGGATCAAATCCTAGAGAGGGTAATTCGTTCAAGTGAGTTTGACAATGATCTTGCTTATGAATTTTTATAGCTTCGGAAATAATATCGCTGATAATTCCAACATTTCCTTTGGCACGCATAAGATTTGTAAGTTCAAATAGACAGTTGCCAAACATAGGATCATTGGAATTCATCTTACTCAAGGCAATAGACTTATGAAGAATTTCATCCAGATTTTTCAAGGAATAATTAGGAAATCGTTCTTCAAGAAATTTCCATATAGTGTAGGCACACTCAAGTAGGCAGATTTCCAATCAAGTTTCTAGGCAAGCCTCTAGTGATAAGATTAACAGTTCTAACATTCCTAATCATGTCAATCGACTCATCAAGGGTAGGATGCATAGGATCAACATAAGGTGCACAAGGACTAGCAATGTACTTGTTCAAATGATATTGATTGAAAATTACAAGCATCTCATTTTTTCACTCATGAAAATACTCTCCATCAAGTATAGGCACTCTATGTCTAAGACTCCCCAAAGTAGACTCATCCATCTTCCTCCAATGGTGAATAAACCAAAGCAATAGCGACCAATGCTCTGATACCACTTGTAGGACCTTGAGAACAAGTAAGTAAGTCTAGAGGGGGGTGATTAGACTACTTGACCAATTAAAACTATGCCTTATCCCAATTTTAGTCTTTGGCAGATTTTAGCTATCTTAGCACAAGTCAAGCAATCTTCACACAATTCAAGCAAGCATGCAAAGAGTATATGAGCAGCGGAAAGTAAAGCATGCAACTTGCAAGAATGTAAAGGGAAGGGTTTGGAGATTTCAAACGCAATTTGGAGACACGGTGATTTTTGAGCCGTGGTTCCGATAGGTGGTACTATCGTACATCCACATTGATGGAGACTTCAACCCACGAAAGGTAATGGTTGCGCGAGTCCACAGAGGGCTCCACCCAAGATGGGTCCATGAAGAAGCAACCTTGTCTATCCCACCATGGCCGTCGCCCACGAAGGACTTGCCTCACTAGCGGTAGATCTTCACAAAGTAGGCGATCTCCTTGCCCTTACAAACTCCTTGGTTCAACTCCACAATCTTGTCGGAGGCTCCCAAGTGACACCTAGCCAATCTAGGAGACACCACTCTCCAAGAAGTAACAAATGGTGCGTTGATGATGAAATCCTTGCTCTTGTGCTTCAAATGATAGTCTCCCCAACACTCAACTCTCTCTCACAGGATTTGGATCTGGTGGAAAGAAGATTTGAGTGGAAAGCAACTTGGGGAAGGCTAGAGATCAAGATTCATATGGTAGGAATGGAATATCTTGGCCTCAACGCATGAGTAGGTAGTTCTCTCTCAAAAATAGGATGCTGGAAGTGTAGGCTTGTTCTGATGGCTCTCTCCATGAATGAAGAGTAGGTGGAGGGGTATATATAGCCTCCACACAAAATCTAACCGTTACACACAATTTACCAATCTCGGTGGGACCGAATCAACAAACTCGGTCAGACCGATTCAGTAAACAATGTGACCATTAGGATTTCCGGTGGGACTGATATGCAACTCGGTAGGACCGATATGGTTAGGGTTAGGGCATAACATAATCTCGGTGAGACCGATTACACAAACTCGGTGAGACCGATTTTGGTAATAAGCTAACCAGAGAGTTGGTCAGGCAAACTCGGTGGGACCGATTACTCAAACTCGGTGGGACCGATTTTGATAATAAGTTAACTAGAGAGTTTACATTGTAATCTCGGTAGTACCGATTTCTCATACTTGGTAAGACCGATTTTGATAATGGACATACACAGAGAGATTACAATCCCATCTCGGTGAGACCGAGATCCCTATCGGTGAGACCGATTTGCCTAGGGTTTGTGGCAGTGGCTATGACATATGAACTCGGTGGCGCCGGATAGAAAGAATCGGTGGGGCCGAGTTGAACTTTAGGTTTAGGTCATATGTGTGGATGTGGGAAAGTAGTTGAGGGTTTTGGAGCATATCACTAAGCACTGTGGAGCAAGAAACTCATTAAGCAACACCTCATCCCTTCTTGATAGTATTGGCTTTTCCTATAGACTCAATGTGATCTTGGATCACTAAAACATAAAATGCAGAGTCTTGATCTTGAAGCTTGAGCCAATCCTTTGTCCTTAGCATCTTGAAGGGGCTCCACATCCTTTAGTCCATGCCACTCCATTGTTGAACTTGTCTGAAATATACTAGGTAGAAGTGTTAGTCCAACAAGAGATATGTTTACATTAATTACCAAAACTACCCAGGGAGCACTTGTGCTTTCAAGGTCGAAGGTCGAGCTCCTAGAGGATAACGAATTGATCGAGTATTGTTTGCCATTCGTGAGGGTGCAAAGCCAGTTGGAGCCACAAGAGTATTCGTTCTCCCACCACGAGAGGAGGCCGAATGGCGCGACATTGCTTCCCCGCCATTCACCATGGTTCCCTCGATGCTCGCCTTGTTTCAACGGCGGCGGTAGGGTTTAAGGTAAGCTTTGCACTAACCTAATCTTCCATCTGCTCATGCTTACAATCAGTGTGATAGCTAATGAAAATCATGCTTATAATCAGTCTCTGAGTACTACGCCAATCACCCTAAAATAGCTCTGGACCTTTTGGGTCAAAGTTGTGACACTGTGTACAAATAAAGAAAAATAGATTGGTGCTTCTTTCATAAAAGAGTACTCCCTAGAAAACTACCAATATAAGATACTAGTATTTGGTTAGAGGATTTGCTGCCGAGAAAGATCCGTCCACAGAGAGCGCCACACATCCCACTATTGGTGGTGGATTCCAATGCATGCATGGAGCATGGTTGGTGCCAGTAATTTTTACTTGGCACACCTCGCACTCTGCATATATGCCGGTTCCATCTGTACATTTGTGCAGTTCCACCAAAATGCAGCTGAATAACCCTGTTTGCATAGATAATGAAAAAACGTGATTACATTATAGTGGCACTAGTTGATGAAACATACACTAATAAATAGAAGAAAATATTGTGATAGGATCATAGTATGCCATGCTATGAGGGCGAGATGGGCTCTGCGACACCTCATACGGTACGCCTCATACTGGAAATCGACCCAAGTCTCCCCGATACACCTTCTGCCTGTGATGAACATAAGTGTATAGTGGTAGTACAAGGAGGGTCCTTGAGACATTCCAATCTCTATTTTTGTGCAGATCAACTAAAATTAAGCACCCCAGTTTGCAGAAACGCTTGGTTCCTTTTTCTAAATATCCGAGACTGGTGAACGTATTGCATAATTTAAAGAAGCCCATTTCATTAGAGGGAGGGAGCCCTTCCTACCTTTCTTTATTTAAGTGCTAGTGTCAAATGAGATAGTTGCCCGCCTTGGAGGGGTTGTAGAGAAAGCTCCAAAGTCCACTTATTTACCAACTTGAATTCATAAGGAGACCGAACTCTATTCATGCTCAAGAACATTAACAATTGACTAGTTGATGAAACATATACTAACAAAGAGAAGCACTTTCTTTATCTACAGTGGAAATGAAATGATAGAGAGGACACTCGCACTGTTTTAACTGTATTATTACTTCATTTTATCAGTGACACTAGGGTCGAGCAGGTGGCAAACGAGGTGTACCATGCATCGCAAGGATGGAGGCAGGGGGTGCTTAGACTGGGATGCTGAAGCTGGCTCTTTTAGTCCCTATCTTCCCCCCTGATGTTTCTGTGGTAGCATTTGGGTTGTAATCGAAACTTGGTCGAGCTGGTGCTGTGTCCACCTACCTGCCTAGATTATGTGGCGAACTTTTCTCCTGCTAGTATTCATTTTGTTCTAGTAGTAGTTGCATAATTGCCCGTTTTACACTGAGATGTTGTCGGATAATGGTTCTCTATGGTTGGGTTTCTTTAATGAAATCGTAGGAAACCCCCTGTTTCGATATATCAAAAAAATTAATGGCACTAGCGGTGCCAAAACATTGCCTCAAATTAATAGTGCCACTAGATTAAGGTGCAAAATAATAACATTACTGCTTTGTCATGGCAGTGCCAAAACAGTAGCACAAGAGCAGACTCAACATGCAGGATCTTTGGCAAACGGTCAGACTAAAAAGGAACATACCTCGTGATGGGAACCATATCTACAGTCAACGCCATCATAGAAGGGATGACACCAGTCACCAACATGGCTGATTCAATTAATGGGATCTTTTGGTGCGATTCACCTAAAATGAAGCAATGTCCCATGAGCTAGCAGCTTTTCTTTTTCTTCCTTTTTTAAGAAAAGGGCTCCAGCCCCGGTTCCATTTCCATCAGAAAATGAAACCCATAGAGCTTCTTCTTCATTAGTTGCAATAAAATTGAGCAATATCAAGGTTGGTTGTGAAGCTCCTGGAATGTTCAACTATAATTTGGATATCATTTGTGCACTTCAACTAAGATCAAGTGTGAAATGTATATCTCTGTTTGCACAAAAAAGGTGGAAAGGAGGGTGACTAACAAGTGATGAAACATGCATCAAATGAAAAGAAGCATGTTCCTTATCTGAATGGCAATCCTACAAGGACAGTAGCAATTTCTAAAGCAGCAGCATTGCTAGATATTAGTGTGGGCATTAGGATTAACTATGAAAACTGTTAAATACATCATTACTTTAATGGTGCCATTGCTTCATTTTACCAACATTACATTAGCAGCTGCTACAGAGTCAGTATTTGGGCACGGGAGAGTAGGTGGACCAGGACAGTTGCATTTCTAACGAAAATAAGCAACTTACCTTAAAGGAAAATTTAGCAGGACATGAAAAAAGTGTCGTTGATTCATATTACTGGAGGCATTACATTGAAAACAACGTTGGTTTAACGTGTCCTTACTTTTAGCAGTGCAACTACTACATTTTACCAGTGGCATTACATAAGAGAGTCTCGGGGCAACAAACATCAGAATAGGATATCTGGGTTGGTCCCATTTTTGTTCGGTATAGCCACCTTATACTGTGTGAGGCTAGCAAATCTAGTTCTGGACTTACTCTACTGACTTGTCCCCCAGTCCCCACATTTTTATCCTTTTTCAACCAATATATCGGGTTTATATTGAGTTTGTACTGTGTTTCCCTTTATTTCCCTGTTAGACCTAGAGACCAGTTGGATAGCCAGTCTCTGCTACTCTTAGCCCCCGATTATTTCCTCTTTCGACCAAGTCCTAGATTTAGGTAACAAATCTTCCCCCACCCCACCCCCTTTCTTCCTTGTTTGAACCAAGTAGTACTAGATTAGAGTGCATGAACTAGTTTTACCTCTTAATAGTAAAAATTTAGGTGGTTTTCAAACAACCAATCGATCCTATCTACTAGGGAACCTGAGAAATAGTAAAATATGCAAATGCAGCAACGTTAGGAGCTCAGGAAGTAGAGCAAGGCTGGTTTTGAAGGAAGTTATACCTGAGGGTCACTGTGATGTCGCTAGGTGGGCGGCGGGAGGCCGGATCTTTCCACACTATGACAGCAAGGAAAAAAAGGTTGGAGGCCCTCCCTAGCCAGCGGTGCTTGGGAGAGAACAGAAAGGCACGCTGATCGGGACGCGCCGACAGTGGGTAAGAGCCGTCGCCGAGGATGACCGCATGAATGTTGCACCTTCTCACCTTCCCTGGTAGAGAGGATCCAGCTGGATCTATGACTAGCAGGGAGCAGAGAGAGAGAGTGTGGCCACCGCTGTCGTTTTTAGATTGGGAGAGCACGAGATAGTGTGAAGAGAGCAACACTAGCAAGCAAGTGCGGAGGCTCCTGCCTATATAGTGGAGTAGTAGTTTTGTTTTGTCTACCGGAGCCGGCTTGACCTCGTCAATGACTATCGAGAAGTCTTCATGCACTTGCCCTGGAGGCGGAGTTGTCGTCATTTTGATCTGAAGCACTGGATTATAACATATAACACGAAAAAAGCCACATGACAAGAAATCATAACCTCACTGCCCAAAGGAGACAACATGAATCCCGACGGACAAACTAGACGAGGATCAAAGCTTAAATTAAAGATAAACTTGTAGAAAGGGGTCCATCGATAGATGTCCTAACCGACCTAGTCGGCTTGACCTAGATGGTAGCCGAGTAGTCTTCGTGCATGTGCCCCCAATGACTATCCCCATGGAGGAACTCAGTTGTTGCTATTTAACCCTCGCAGTGATCCGAAGCACATGACACCTAATTTTGCGAGATGACAAGAAACCTTTTTTTAGATTTCTCACCAGAACTACAGCCCTGTACAACACAACCTGCACGATATGTAGACGATAGCCAATCCAGGCGTTTCTGCTAGAGTATGGTCACATGCATGGACGAACTGATCTTCTGTGTCTTGCAGGGATCGTCCAGGCACCAATGTACGTACAACACTTCTCTAGTACTATTGCTCGTCTCTCTCTTCTATTAACTCACCTGACTTGTGGGGCCGAGGAGTATGCCTATGGTCGGTTCTCAATTGCGGTCCCACATGTGTGTGCAAACGCAATATGATGCTCGTTCCATTCGGAGAGCGGTGTGCCAGACCGACCGACCGTCTGGGGTGCGATGCGAACGTGACGGGCGTGTTGTATACTCCGTACATGTGTACCATTTTCTTGAGGCTTTGCTCCATGGCGCAATCCATGGATACAAAATTAGTATATTGTACTATTTAAAACTCGAGGGCGGGGCTTTTCCTGCGTGGTAGCCGAGTAGTTCTGCCTAGTCGGTTCGATAGAGACGCGAGAATATGAGGGAGTAGGCTGCTACAAACACGTAGGGCTATGTGATTTGACAGCGAGTTACTGCTGGACAGGTGGGGCCCCATGATTTGACTTGCCATTATCATTTTAACTATGGTGCTATGACTAGCGTGAGTCTCCCGATTCCTGACCACCTCCATACATGTGCCTCTCCCAATGCTCCACCATGTAGAGGCTGGCTCTTGCATGAGAGCCCACTCCTCCACTTTTTCCTTGCCTCTTTCCTCCACATATGCAAAAATGCCATGTAAAGCGGGGCTTATAGCCCACTATCATACTTACTTGGTCCTACAGGTGCTAAGCCTGCCACATAGGCATAAAGTCTGGTGTGGAAAGTTAATTAAGAAGAGAGAGACTAGTTTGGTGACCCAAGGAAGAAACGGTGCTAAGCGCGTGTACCTAGGTGAAAAGACAATTTTGAGTCTATAGCTAATTAAATGAAGCAAACTTAGCAACAAAAAGTTAAGCACCTATGCATTGGGGACTTGATTTCTAAGCCATTTAATGCCCTTAGCACCTCATATAATCACCATTTCATTGGAAGAGGTCACTCCTTGGCAAATGCAATAAATACTACGAAGAAAGAGATAGAGAGAAGTAAAAAAATACTCTTATAGCCAACCTTATAAGTAACCTTGTTGTAGTATGAGTGAATACGTGATGACTATGTATGACATGCCAACATCAGATAGCCTAACGCACCGTGTTAAATCTCCAAGGGTGCGACCACGCGAGCAAGGCGACGGTCGTGGTAGGCGCGACCATGATACGGGTTGCTGGCAGCTCTTGGATCTGAGATCAAACGGTCACATGCTAAGTTGCTGAAAATTTGCAGAATAACCCTCCAAGATAGGATATGGACCCATAGGTCTAGAATCACGCCATGCAACCGTTCAATCTCAGATCCAAGGGCTCTCGGAAGCCCATATCATGGGAGAATGGAAAGCTTCGTATCACCTGTAATTTTCCCGATGCTTGACATGACATCGAAAGCCATTTAATTGGGCGTCGAGTAGACATGACATCTAATTGGGTCCCCATAGTACTGTGCATGAATCCATTTATCCACCAGGCAAGCCACTACCCTGCCGTTCGCATGCCCCATTCAGCATTTTTACAATCAAAAAATCGCTCGCAGTTTCCTCCTAATCATCCCCAGACGTCCTTTAACATTACGGCAGTTCGCTCCTATTCGTCCCGTCCTTTCACATTACGGCAGTTCCACTAATCCTAACCCTCCTCCCAAATCCATGGCGTCCTAAATCTCCATGATCAGCGGTGAGTACAAGGTTAGAACCATCACCGGCGATGAGTTCGACGTCATCTACACCCGTTCTTCCGCCACGGTAAAAGGATGCCTTGCTCGCTTCAGACGCATGTTCGAAAACTCAAATGATGAGTGGGTCGCTGGTCTAGATGTTGAGTACACCACAACCCTGGACAAAGAGAAGAATATAAAGGAGGAAGAGAAGATGAAGCCCGCCGTGATCTAGGTTTGTGTGGATGACTTATGCTTGGTCTACCACATATGCCATGCCGACATTGAGTGCGAGGAAATTAAGAACTTCCTCCAGGGCGGCCTAGTCAAAATCGTTACTGTAGACTTTATGAACGACAGAATAGTCCTAGGTCGGATAGGCCTCGTTGTAGGCAACCCCTTCGACCTCCAGAAGAATGGGCTGGTGCCCTCCCGTGACCAGCCTTCATTGCTGACCCTGGTAGGAGCCATGGTTCATCCTTCGTACAGTAGACTAAAGAAACCTCCGCACACGTTTCATCGTGCATGGCACTGGAATGTACTAGATATAGACCACATCCAAGTGGCTACAGTGGATGACTACCTTTGTTTCAATATCTAGAAGGGTTGGATGAAGAGCAAGAGCCAAGTGTGCAGTTCAAGCAAAGAAGTATCGGCCAAGAGGAAGAGGGACAAGGACGAAGTCGAGGACGTGGACGACGACTCCGAGTAAGGTGGTACTACGTCTTCAGCTTGCATTGGTTTTCCTTGAATAGGAAAGGGTGATGCAGCAATAGTAGCGTAAGTATTTCCCTTAGTTTTTGAGAACCAAGGTATCAATCCAGTAGGAGGCTCCTCACAAGTCCCATGAACCTACATAGACAAACAAAGAACTCGCAACCAACGCAATAAAGGGGTTGTCAATCCATTCACAGCCACTTGCAAAAGTGAGATCTGATAGAGATAGTATCATAAGATAAATATATTTTTGGTATTTTATAATATAGATTGGAAAAATAAAGTTGCAAATAAAAGTAGATTGAAAGCTTATATGATAAAAGATAGACCCTGGGGCCATAGGTTTCACTAGTGGCTTCTCTCGAGATAGCATAAGTATTACGGTGGGTGAAAAAATTACTGTCGAGCAATTGATAGAAAAGCGAATAATTATGAGATTATCTAGGCATGATCATGTATATAGGCATCACGTCCATGACAAGTAGACCGACTCCTGCCTGCATCTACTACTATTACTCCACACATCGACAATTATCTAGCATGCATCTAGAGTATTAGGTTCATAAGAACAGAGTAACGCTTTAAGAAAGATGACATGATGTAGAGGGATAAACTCATGCAATATGATATAAACCCCATCCTTTTATCCTCGATGGCAACAATACAATATGTGCCTTGCTGCCCCTGCTGTCACTGGGAAAGGACACCGCAAGATTGAACCCAAAGCTAAGCACTTCTACCATTGCAAGAAAGATCAATCTAGTAGGCCAAACCAAACTGATAGTTTGAAGAGACTTGCAAAGATAACTCAATCATACATAAAAGAATTCAGAAGAGATTCAAATATTTCTCATAGATAAACTTGATCATAAACCCACAATTCATCGGATCTCGACAAACACACCGCAAAAATAGTTACATCGAATAGATCTCCAAGAAGATCAAGGAGAACATTGTATTGAGATTCAAGGAGAGAGAAGAAGCCATCTAGCTAATAACTATGGACCCGAAGGTCTATGCTAAATTACTCACAATTCATCGGAAAGGCTATAGTGTTGATGTAGAAGCCCTCCATGGTCGATTCCCCATTCGGTGGAGCGCCGACGAAGGCTCCAAGATGGGATCTCATGGATATAGAAGGTTACGGTGGTGGAAAATAGCTTTTCGTGGTCGTCCCTGATGTTTTCGGGGTACGTAGGTATATATAGGAGGAGGAAGTATGTCGGTGGATGCCCGAGGGACCCACGAGATAGGGGGCGCGCCCAGTAGGGGTTGGGGGAACCCTCCACCCTCATGGCCGCCTCGGCAGCTTCTTGACTTGCACTCCAAGTCCTCCGGATCACGTTCGTTCCAAAAATCAAGCTCCCGAAGGTTTCATTCCGTTTGGACTCCGTTTGATATTCTTTTCTTTGAAACACTGAAATAGGCAAAAAAATAGCAATACGGGCTGGGCCTCCGGTTAGTAGGTTAGTCCCAAAAATGATATAAAAGTGTAAAGTAAATCCCATAAACATACAAAACGGGTAATATAATAGCATGGAACAATCAAAAATTATAGATACGTTGGAGACGTATCAGGTGGCAGTGTCATTGCTCATGGTGGTTCTAATGCAGTGCCTACCTGATTAATTGCTTAGTTTAATTTTAGGTGTGCTTAGTTTTATTTGAGGGGTGTGTTGTGCTGAGCCCCCAGCAGAACTATGTTATGTTTCTTGTCGTTACTTTAGCTCTTCAGTACATACATACTAGTATTTCTTATAGTTCATCTTTTAGTTGGTATACTGCTACCACTCGTTTCTTCACATTATATGCGTACAATATATATGGCCAACATCATATAGCCAGCAGTTTAGTTGTCACGGAATTTCAGGGTGCTTAGTTTTGTCAAAGAATTTCAGGGTGCTTAGTTTTATTTGAGGGGTGTGTTGTGCTGGACACCATTATTGTGACTCAAATCTCTTTTGCCATGTTATAATGACATAAATATCAATGGACCAACATGCCAGCTCTCCCTCTATCTCACTACAGTAAAATAAAGTGTGGGGCCTACTTGATCCCAAAAGCGTTCTTATTTTCCTGTAAAATTATTCGCTTGGTTACTCCTGACAAGCGGGGCCACACTTATCATTGTGAGAATCGGCTTATTTTTGTCATGTAACATGGTCAACGGGTTTGACGTGAAAATAACAATGTCTAATGTCATTTTTGAGCAAACATCTAACTTAATGATGGCATTTTTGAGATATCTAATTGCATTTTTGAGCAGGCATCTCACGGATCGATGGCATTTTCGAGTAATTGTAACTTCTAATGGAAAAACTGAGTAGTGATACACAACTAGTGGCATAAATAACAAGAACCCAAGAATTAAATAGGTATGCTAATTTCTTTAATAGAATTTAGCACCCCATTTAAGCACGTACTAGCTTTTTTAATAGTACTATATGCATAATTTGGCGACGAGCGCTCTCTATATGTACCACTTGTTTTCTTTAATTCCATCTTGTTAGTTTTGCGCCATGGAGCAATCCATCGATACTACTACTCAAAAGTATACATGTTTTAAAAGGCTAGAGGGCGGGGCAATCTTGCTTGGTCGGTTTCACAAGAGGCGAGGGCCTTTGTGATTTGATGACTCATTACTGCTGGAAGGCAGGGCCTTGTGATTTGACTGGTCGTATAAATGTGCCAAGGACCTGAGGAGGAGCAAAGAACCGTGCGGTATACTCAAGTTTTCCACTGGAGTAGTACTACGACGGAGGAGCACGAAACACGGCAACCCCATGCCATATGGCGATAAAAATGATCTAATTTGCTAGTCATCTCATTGTTAGCATTGTTCTATTCATGCCTCACAGAGAACGTGACACGTGCGGCGAAACACCCGAAGCAAAAGAAGAAACATAGGAGCAAGACAAGAAGGAAGATTATCACCCCCAAAAAACAAGGAAGACGCACACACAAGTCTGGGGCACTGCTCTCACTACATGAAGGGTTGCTGGCCGCGGAGTCGTAACTGCTTCTTCATCGCCTCCAGGACCTCCATCTCCTTGCGCGTCTCCACCACCATCTTCTTCATTCTGTCCATGACGCGAGATTTCTCGACGCGAGCCTTCATCATCTGTTCCACGGCCGCATTATGTACCTTGACGGCAGCCGGGTGCTCGATGCGGAGCTTTGCCAACTCCTCCTTCTGTCCCATGACGAGTGCCTGCAGCATATTCATCGAGGAACTACTATTCTCATGCAGCTTCTTCCAGCCGTTATTCTTTTCCTTCAGTAGGTCGAGCTCATGGCAGAGCTTTGCCTTGTCCTCCTGAAGTTGCAGGATTTCGCTGGTCGCCATCTTCTTCGAGGCAATGCTCTTCTTCAGCAGCATCACCAAGCCGGCGGTCAACTCCCTCTGCTCATTGAGCTCAGCAGGCATGTCGTCGAGGCTCTCCTTCAGCAGCTCCACCAAGCCGTGGATGAATTCCTTCTGCTTATTGAGGTGCTTATTGAGCTGATCGGGCATGCCGTCGAGGGATAATGACTCCAGCGCTGCCAGCTCGATATGTTCGCCTCCGCGGCTAGAGCGCTCCTGGGAGCCATCGCCTGCCCGTGAGAGATCTTTCGAGGTCTCTGCGTGGCGGCGAGCCCTCTCTTTTTTCCATAGCCTTGGTTGTCGCTCCCTTGTTACGAGTAGTTCTCGACCTAGAGCTCTGCACACCGGCCATGGCAAGGACGGATGAAGCGGAAGCACTTATGAGGAGGAAGGTAGACTAATTTTCGGTTAGGTCGTTCCCCTTTTAATAACCTAAGTACTAGCACTAGTACTAAAACCTGCATAGTGGGAACACGTTCAGGTTTGGTACGTACTAGTAGGTGTGAGCAGGCTTGCACTTAATTGTAGCACTAGTACTTTCGAATGTGATGGAAACAAGGTAAAGATTAATTCATGGTTTTGGTTTCGAGGCTCGAAACGGCTCCCGATGTGTTTAGTGGAACATAAATTTCAAGTACTCCCTACATCTCAGTTTACAAGGATTGCACGTACATCTACGTCGTCAATGTAACTTATATAAAATAAATTGTTTAACATAAAAAATATATCATTAAAAAATAGAATATTTGAAGTTTGTAATGATTAATTTTTCATAATCTATGCCTCTTATTAAGTTGGTCAAATTAATGACCTAGGTACACATGCAAGACTTGTAAACTGAGATAGAGGGAGTACTACACTGCTCAAATGCGGTCGCACAAATCAATGATGTAACTGGTCGTACATGTCATACCAAGCCGACGTGTGTCCCTTCGGTGAGACGCGGGTCCGACCGACCGTCTGTTGGTGTGACTGATCGTAAAGTATTACGCGATGAAGACTTATGGTTGTGGCTTCGGTTGATTATCACGACCAAGCATTCTAAAACTAGTGATAAATCAATTACCATGTTTTTCCAATCGACCAAGTATTTTCACAGGAATACAATACATATAGATGGAGTGATTGTAAAGGTTGCAAACCGACATGGCGTTGCAAGTTTAGTGCATCACTGGCGGGGAAGGACGGCAGCTCACCTCGCCTATGATGCATGCCAAGCGGCGCCACCGCAACTGGTTCCGGGATTTGGCTTCTCCTACCGCCCATTTGAACAGTTGCACATGCTGCTCATGCCATTGAGCAGGCATGCGTGTTCTTTCCTCCGTATTCGACTCCGTGAATATGATCTCTGCCATTAGCCCTAGCTCGAAATCAATGTGATGCTGCCAGATGCTGACATCCCTCAGCATCTCTCCCCTGAGATCGACTTGCGCCTCCGGCTTGTCCTGCGCCAGGCGCAGCTCCTTGGAACTTCTCTCCAATCGATGTGACGCTTCCTCGATCCGATTTGCCCTTACTGCCAACCACCTGAAACATAGCCCTAGCATGTCCTCCGGCGCCACTAATCTGTGATTCCAGAGCAATGAATCCCCTCTAAAACACATGTGGGTTTCGCTCAAAGGTGGCAGAGCTGCGGGCCGCAGCGAGAGGGCAGCCCGCGGGATCCTGGGATCTAAGGGATTATCCATGGCGGGATCCTCCATGGCGGGATCCGATGGGCGAGGCGGGGAGGCAAGCCTAGGAGCTGGGAGAGCCCTACGAGGCTAAGATAAAGATAGTACTACTCCACTCCATCCATATTTAGATACAAAGGCCACCAACAATAGCCCTGGCAAAAATTGATCATTCTGGCCGCGTCCTGGTTTATTGGCCCCCCTTTTTGTGCCAGTTTTTATGACATACATAAATATTATGTTACTTACAAATATGGTCAAAAGTTGGCCAAAAATACGAACGAGACCAATGGAAGTACTAGCAACCCATGATTTAACTACTCGCGTGTGCGCAGTGGAGTAGTAATGTCTTTCTTCTGCCCTCACGTCCACTCAATTTGCATGCGCTATATTAGTTGACCATCAATGAAGTGAAGGACTTTACACGCGGCAAATTATCACATGGGGTGGATCTTCATACAAAAATGCGTCCGCCCATGTACCCGCGTGTGCGTGCGAGGGAATGAGTGCGTGCGTGGCGTGCGTGCACATCTTCGCTTCGTGCATGTACCGCTAGTGTGGCTCAGAGAGGACGAGTACATTCTTCTGGAACAAGCACAATGTTACTGTGATCAATCCACACAAGGAGGTCGCGACAACGCCTCCACATGTGCCATGTGGCTTCATGAACTCTAAGAGAGACAATGTGTAGCGTGCCATTGGAATTCTAATTTACGTGTTCCGCACATACTCGAAGTACTAGTAAGGTACATGCGCATTGCACACATCATATTTGGCAACCAAATTATGAATAAATACCACACTATAGCATGTAAGCTCTGAGTCATATATGCCTGATGTAGACCTTCGTTTACTTCTTATAGTTTATCTCATTCAAAATCAATTAGTTTTTATAAAAAAGCTAGGGCCTCTTTGATTCATAGGATTTCCAAAACGCGGGAATAGGAAAAACATGGGATTAGAGTGGAATGTCGTCTTGAATCCTATAGGATTGTACGAGTGTTTGATTGTGCATAGAAACAATGCAGGATTCTTTCAAAGAGGTTTGAGTGGATGGGATGTTTCCTATGAAATCTAGTGCAAATGAATCCTATGGAAAAAAATCATATGGTTTACAATCCTACGAATCAAACAACCAAGATAGGAAAAATTCCTAAGGATTAGAATCCTCCAAAACTCCTTTGAGAATCCTTTGAATCAAAGAAGCCCTTAATCTATTTTATGATTCATGGAATTGTGTGTTGTAAAGCATAAAGTAAAAACAAATAATGGCAATTCAACTAGAAATTGTTTTGGGCAGTTATGATACGGAAGATTCTAGAACAAAGGGGAAGCACTTATGTTTTGAGGTTTGTGCATTATGCTTAAGTTCAACCATGGAGTCTGGTAGATTGTACATGTGGAAAAATCCGGTGGGGGCTAGAAGATGGTGTGAGGGGCCAAGTGGAGGGAGACTATGAAGGAGTGCACAAGTGCGATATCAATATTTAAAGAGAGGGGGCGAGAACGTGCGCTGTTGCACAGTGGCAGAGCCATGAAAAATATATGAGCTAGGGGGTCAAGCATTGCTAATCCTTTACGAGGAGGGCCAATTCATCAACTTAAACCATTTTACCAGCAATTGTCTAATGATCAAATTCATATTAGCCTCGATATATAGTGATGTTAACGGGGGGTGGCAGGGCCCTTGCTGCCCCTATCTTCGCCACTGTGCGCGCGTCTGAGAGATGAAGCGGAAGGCATGGTTGATGAGAGGGGGGCGTTGGATATATAATAAATGTGGGTGTATTAGCTATGTAATCCTATATAGAGAGGTATAGATTGATCGATGTGGACATGGGAAAGAATGTGAGACCTCACTAGTTATATAGATTGATTGGTTTGTGTGGAAAACTGTGAAAGACCTAGCTATATACACACACATATAGAGGAACATCGATCATTGCGCATCCACGTGAGAGATAAAGAATGCCCGATATGATGGAGAGGGGGAGATGTGTGTGTGTGTGCCTGCATGGGAGACCGACCTGAAGAAAAAGATTGCATGTGGGTGATGGATAATGCCGACTGGTAGTGTGTGTGCATGCATGCACGAGAGAAAGTTAGTGGTACAATTATAAAGAGAAGATGACTTTGTGGGTGTAAAAGACTAGGTGAGGTCATAATCAATGTAAAGTTGAATTCAAATATTTGAATAAGAGATCATGTTGTTTGAAACCCATGCATGCATGAATATAATGGAGATATGCGCGGTGTGGTTTGGAAACGAGCATGTTGTACTATATACACATTGAACAAGGTCAGACTGATTTGAATATGAGATACTGATGGCAGACATCGTTTGGCCACATTGCATCCACGCATGGACACACTATTCTAATTGGAGATGATGGGTGGCCTTCGCATCACATATCTATATCTATACCCCTATATATATCATATTTTATATTTTTTATATAGTGTGAGGATAACTTTAACTTTGAAAGATGGTCGTTGGATGAGGCCAATCCGATGGTGCAGAGATTGCAAATTTGAGCACTACTGGCCGTTGGATATCATCTAGATTCCACCAGATTTTGCCATGTGTACAATCTAGAAGACTCCATGGTTGAACTTAAGCATAATGCACAAACCTCAAAACACAAGCACTTCTTCTTAGTTCTAGAATCTTCCGTATCAGAATTTCCCAAATGTTTTTCTATATGATTTGCCGTTATTTGTTTTTACTTTATGCCTTACAACGCACAATTCCATGAATCTTAAAATAGATTAGATTTCTTATAAAAACTAGATGATTTTGAATGAAATGACCTATAAGAATTAAACAACATCTACATCATGCATATATGACTCAAAGCTTACATGCTATAATGTGGTATTTATTCATAATTTGGTTGCCAAATCTCATGCGTGCAACGCACGTGTACCTTACTAGTCTAAATTGTGTTTGTGTGTGCATTGTGCGTGTTAAACACATTGTACGTAGTATATCATACATGGTTTAGATTCCGAACATCTAGCTAGAGCATACATGTACTATGATTTGAATTAAACATAAAATGGATACATATATTTGAATTTGAGATCGTATGTACTTATAGTTCGTATTTATATAGGAATTTACTTCTCCTATATTCATGTCATGTGTTGTGAAGATAATATTTAGATGGTTGTATAACTAAAACGAGTACAATCCCATTCAAACAGGGAAAATGTTCTCAAATTTAGCCCATATGCTAGACAACACACATTTTTTTATTGTTGAGGGAAGTGCAAATTGTTTCGGTACTGTACACGTTATGTTTGTTGTCCCGATTTTTTTTTTTTGTATTTGAATGCAATTCTAATAATATAGTAAAATGGGATATGACTCTCTCTAGTGCTGAGGTGCGAATTGTCTTTTTGTTGGGTACACGTTAAGCTTGTTCTTCTAAAATTTCAAGCCGCGCCTTGTTATGCCGGAATTTCAAGCTAGCGTCTCTGTCTATCATGCTGGGAAACTCCCGCATTTTCAACCCGCGCCTTGTTATCCCGAAATATTTAAGATATATCTTCGTCGCATTGTGCTCCGACAACTCCCTCCATCTCAACCCGCACCTTGCTATTCCAAAATTACAACGCGCGCGAAAACTCCCACCTCCTGTGAAATCCCGACACGCGAAATGCCCGTGATATCCCTGAACTAAAAGAACCACCTCAAATCGGTTGGGGTACTTTCGTAACTTACCCCACATTTCGGACAAGCACGTCCCTAAGCCATGGTTCCCCAATCCCATCCCATCCGCCCACCCATTTGTACACCAAGGCCGCGAAAACCCATGAAGCACCACACCCTCCTCCATCCGCCACCCAGCCAGAGCCTCTTCACCGACGATGTTGTCCATAGAAACACCTCGACGTCCCTCATCCACCATACCGGATGAGGATCTGTCGTTGATCTCGTCGTCTCGCCAGCTCAGCCACTCTGTACTCCACCTCCAAGGAGCTGCCCCGATGTTCCCCTCATCTTTCGCGCCACCTCCATTCCCACACCTTCGTCTTCACCTGCACCATCAGAAGAGCATCATCATCACTGTTTACTCGGATGAAGCTGCGGCCTAATCGGTGCCACCAAAGAGTTTGTACACTAATCGCCGCATTTTCTTCTTGATTCGATCTTACGGTGCTGCCGGCGCTCAGTCCCGAGCCGACACGGCACGGCTCCATCCACGGCGGCATCGCCGGCCACTTCCTCCATGACATTGCTCCCTCGGCGGCGACATCCACATCAGTAGGAGCTGCTGCCGCTTTAGCTCTCGCTGGCGCTGCTACTCTGCTCTTGCTCTCGGTCCCCTTCCTAGTTTGCTCTTGCTATTGCTCTTGCTCTTACTCGCGCTACTGCTCTCGCTCTTGCTCTTGCTTGCGATGCTGCTCCAATTTATCTACAATTCAGTCGACTAAATCGACTTTTGGGTCAGTCGATTTTC
>NC_057804.1:102701310-102731267 GCF_018294505.1 Triticum aestivum
CGCCGGAGTTAAGGAAGAACCAGCCGCAGCGGGTAGGGGGCTCGCTGGAGAGATACCCCAGTATCTATCTTAGGGTTCAGGGTGGGGGTGGTGGTCGCCGGCGGTGTTGGGGCAGTGGCGTGGGGCTCGGCACGGGGGGCCTAGAGGGATGGTCGGGGCGGAGGCGGACTGGCGTTGGGGAGTGGTTTCGGGGCGGGCGGGGCGGTGCACTTCCGGCCGCGGGTGGTGGGGGCGGCTGTTTGGCCGGTGGTGGCTGGCGGCTCAGGGGAGTGGAGGTTGAAGATGAACTACAGGCCCTTGATTTCATATCCAATGGCTGGAAAATCGACTGACCAGAGATGAAAAATTTAGTCGACTAACGTGTAGCCTCACCTGATGCTGCTACACAACCAGCTCCCCCGGCTCTCGCACGTGTTGCTGCTGCTACTGCTTTTCTGCTACTAATGCGTTCAGTTTCGAAAGTAAAATTCAGTTTCGACAGCAAAATTCAGTTTCGACAGCAAATTTCAGTTTCGACAGTTAAGTTCAGTTTCGATAGTTAAATTCAGTTTTAACAGTTAAGTTCAGAGATGAGCGGCTAATGTATTTTACATCTAGCACTTTGTGGTTATGTATTTTACGTCATCTATTGGAGATGCTATTAGAATTCCACTCAGGTTAACGTTGTCTCTCTTGTCCTGCTTCAGCCTTAGCGTCGTACAACTCACCGAAGCTGCTCCAATGAAGAAACCCTCCATCACAGCGGAGTAGTACCCCAGGCTCCATCTCTAGACGCCTAAGATCTTCTTCCCCTCCTCCGATAGCCAAGTCAGCCGGAGCATCCTCACCGACCAACCCAATAATGCTGAGATCGACATGGCTTCGCCACTTACTGCATCTCTTTTTTACTCTACATGTTATATATATTGTCCACTGAGCACACATAGTAACGTGAAATACGATTATTTTATCCTACTATATGACAAGTAGTGAGGTACAAGGCAACTTAGCTATCCGTGATGGACTCTCTTGAACACCATCATTATTTATCTCTGTGTGTTTGAGCTGTGCATTTGTCGATGGGCCTGGGAGTTGAGATAGTAGGGCAGTGGCCTGGGTCCAAAGTAATAGAAGTAGCACAAAAACATTTTTTAGTGTAGGCTTTTCCTTGCTCAAGCCTGCCTACTAGAATCGCCAGTGCTTGAAAGGAAAAGTGAAGGAAAAACATAGGAATTGGAAAGTTTCCTATGGTACTACTATTCATGAATTTGGTTCAAAGGAATGGAGCAAAGGAAAACTATAGGATTTGTTCCTTAGTGTCTCCTCGAAAGAAAAACCATAGGAATTTTAATTTCCACTTGTCCTCCTTTTCAAATTCCTATTCATGAAGCACAAGACTAAAAGATAGTAGCATAATAGCATTACAACCGTACATTTTCTTGTGGTTTGACTTAATCTCACCATGCTTATTTGCATCCTGTGATCTTCCAATTCTTGTGAATCAAACACCCAGATTGGCAGAAATCCTATGTTTTTAAATTTTCTGTTTTGCACGTGCATTCCTATCATATTCCTATCTATTTCCTATCGCTGCATTGTTAGAATCCTCAAATTCAAACAAGCCCTTACACAATTACTTCTATTACAGATATGTGTCAAAGAAAACCTTGTGTGGTTTGTCCTTCTCCTAAGGCGCTGTGTTCCACCCTAGCTTAGCTCGTCCAATAATGGAAGGGTTCACCACAGCAGGGATCCACTCTACAGACTGTCTTTCGCCGCCTCAGATCTTCTTCCCCGCTACCGGCAGCCACGACAACTGCATTACCATCATCAACTGAGCAGATGACCTTGAGGACTACACGGGTCTGCAAGAGAGGTCTCACTCTTCTGTGTCTGCTTATGTTATGCATCGCTTAATATGATGACATGCTACTTTATCATCGTGTTCACCTATTAGACTCCAAGTCAGGTCCAAACTAATGCTGAAACTTGAGTTTTTAAATGGTTGTGGGGTACATATTGGGGCAGAAATCAATACAATCTGTCTACTATCTGGTTAATCTCAGGTGTCTACTATGAGTTTCATGTTCAGTGCAAACAAACATTAATGGAGGCATTATCTGTATTTTTTAACTAAAGCTATTATCTGCCTTCTATCATTGGTTTTGGGTCTATCCATAGTTTGCTACCATCACTCTGGATTTGTGCATGCACTCCTTACATAATCTCATTATGTTATATTCCTATGCATGTCAGTTATTGTACACAATGGAACTGAACATGTAGAGAAAAAGAGACGAGCCTTGCGTGGCAATAAAATTTCATGCAGACGTCGCTCCATGGTGGGCGCAAAGGCATCCCCCCTCCACCCGTTTTGGATCGTAATCAAGAGGAAGATAACTATTCTGAGGGGGATTCAGAAGGAGAAGACCACTCCTATTTACCCCCTGAGGTCTTCGCTCTAACTTGGCATGTTGATGTTGGTAATATCATGCATATGGTGCCTTGCATTTCTTACTGTATACAACAAAGATGTCATCTGCTTAGTTTAGACATGCTTTGTGTCAATGTCATCTGTTTAGTTTCTTTATCGTATATGTGAATCATGCAATGCCATCTTGTTTAGCCAGGCATCATATATGTGAATTTTGCAATGCTACCGTGGTTAGTCAGTTGTCTTTTATGTGAATTATATCATGCCATCATTTTTTAATTACGTGTTAAATTTGTCAACAATTTTAGTACATTCAATTACTCTTCCTGTGCATCAGCCACTCGGCGCGGTCATGGAAAAATCTGGAGTGGAAACAAGGTCTTCAGAGCAGACAATGCTATCTGATGAAGCGCATGTCCTGCTGGTTACGGATAGCTCCTCAGAGGAGGATTCAGAGACAGATGACCAGTCCTATTTCCCCCCGAGGTGCATGCTCTAACTTGGCAGGGTTATGTTGCTCATATCGTGCGTATGGTATCTTGCATTGCTATGTTGTTTGCTTACTTTATACATTCTTTGTGTGAATGCCACCTGTTTAGTGTGTAATTTCCATATATGTGAATTATGCAATGCCATCTTGTTGCAAGACATTATATATGTGAATTATACAATGTTACCTTGTTGCAAGGCATTATATATGTGAATTATGCAATGCCATGTTGTTTAGCCAAGCGCCATATATGTGAATTATATCATGCCGTCCTTTTTTTTGTATTTCTCATTGTGTCGACAATGTTTGTATATTCAACTGCTCTTCCTATGCATCAACCATTTGAATTGGTGATGGAGAAATCTGGAGTGAAAACAAGGTCTTCAGAGCAGACAATGCTACCTGCTGAAGCAGATATCTTGCTGGTTACAGATAGCTCTTTAGAGGAGGATTCAGAGGCAGATGACCAGTCCTATTATCCCCCCGAGGTGTATGCACAAACTTGGCAGGGTTATATTACTTATATCATGCATATGTTGTATTGCAATGCTTAGTTTTTACATCATATACACAATATTGAATGCCATCTCCTTAGTTGACACATCATATATGCGCCATCTGCTCACTTGCTTAGTATATAAATCATATATCTGAATTATATCATGCCTTGATGTTTACATAGACAACATGTATCTAAATTATGGCATGCCAACCCATTTTCTAAAGACATGATATAGTTATATCATCTCATCCTGTTTACATAGTCATCATATTTTGAATTATGTCATTCTATCCATGAATTATATCATGCCATCATGTTTCCATCGACGGCATGCTTGTGGTTTATGGCATGCCAACCACTTTAATAGACACATCGTATAGTTATATCATGTCATCCTGTTTACATAGTCATAATATTTTGAAGTATGGCATTCTATCATGATTAGTTAGCCATCATACATGTGAAATTGTGTCACGCTATCCTGTTTAATTAGCCATCATATATGTGAAATTATGTCCTGCTATTCTATTTGGTTCGACAACATAAATGTGAATTATTTCATGCCCCGTTTTCTTCCCTACTATCCATTGCACCTGTCTATCTTACAATTTATGTACATTCAATTACTTTTCTTGTTTATCAGCCATTTCAATTGGAGGGGGTGATGGCAGTATCTATGGAAGTAAAAACACAGTGTTCAGAAAATATCGTGCTACCTGTCGATGCAGATAGAACCACTGTTGTACTTGCCCAAGAACCTGCCCCACCACACATAACTTAGACTCACGCAGATTGTACCCCTACCCAGTTGGACAGAGAACCAGCTACACCCCTTCTAACCCCAACCCCAGCAGATAGTAACCCAGTTCCAGTTGACACAACACCGTCTCCACCACAGAGCACCCAAACACGAGCAGATAGTAAGGCAACTGCAGTGCCCAAAGCATGAGGACCACCACTCTGAACCCCAAGTCAACGCTTAAAGCAAAAGATGAATTGTTCTCAGGTCAGGTTCCTTAGCTATGGTTCATACTACTTTGCTCTTGCATTACTGTATTTACTCATACTAACTAATTTCAAATTTGAAGGATGCAACTGAAACTCCAATGGCGCAACAGGTAAGTTTTAAACCTGTTTCTTTAAAGTGTTTGCCGTTGTAACTTGCTCTATGTTGATTTCAGTTTCAATTGAATAAACAGTTATGTTCTCATGCCACGCACATTACAAGTGTTGTTATTACTGTGTAGTTTCCCACACTTATATTTTGTCAATGCTGCTTTGTCTTAAATAGATATGATTTGAACTGTATCTATCTTGATTTGGCAACATAAACTCGAATGATATAGACCATACAGTGACCATACTACATAGATATATATGTTTGTTTCATGATGTTACCAATCCACCTTACTACTGAACTTGTTTACTAAAATGAGTTTCATATACTACATTGTAAACCTATGATGTGTTTGTTTGTTTCTCTTTTAGAACGCGGATAAAATATTGGAGAAGAGTACCCCATTATGCAATGGTAAAGGAAGTAATGCAGATAAGGTTCAAGATAGTGAGACATCCCCGTTGGTCTCTAAGAAAGCTGATAAAAACAATATTGAAGAAACTAAGACAACCCCAAAGTCCTATCTTGATGTAGTTCGAGTTACTGGCTACTACTGCTGGCACCAGCTCTTCGAACTCGCTGCCTAAATTAGTTCGGCTTCTTGAGTCTCAACTTCAAGTTTAAAGACATCGATCAGATGTTATGTGACAGGAAGCCGAAGGACTGAGGAAGTCCCTGCAGAATTCAGATGCATACTTTCTGGTGCAACAGCAAGTGCTGGAGGATTTAAGCGCCAAACAAGAGAAAGTTAATAAGCTTGCTAAGCATCTTGCCAGCATTATGGGTACCCAGGATATTGTTTCTTGAGCTCTTCAGAAGTGGTTTCAGTTCTGGACTTGTTTTGCTACAGCGTTTATTTGCACTGGTCGCCAACTTTGACAACCAGTGTATATGATATGCTGCTTTGTTCCATATATTTGCATTGGTGGTGAAATTTGATGTCAGGTGGATGTATTATGTGTAATCATCGTGATAGCCTAGAGTGACAGTCCTCCCACCCTCCCAACCCTCTATGGTGGTGATTGCCGACGACTTCAAGATGACGGGCCTGGATGATTCAGGGTCAACGACTGAACTGGAGCTAGAATCCCTTGAATTGGACATTAAGATGCTCTAGCAGGACAGAGAGGAAGATCGCAAGGAGTTTCAGCAATTTCAGGCAACAGTGAACATAAAATTTGCAACAATGCAGAAGAACTTCGACAAAATCCAAGAAAATTCTAGGCGTCTGCTGTTAGATCCCGAGCCAGCACAGGAAAATCAAGTTGAGGAGGGCCAAGTCAGTGTTCAATTGAAGGACAACCAGATCAACTCACCTCGGGTAGCTCCGGGCAGGCCCAAATAGCTCCAAGTTCCTACCCCATCATCTGTGGAAATGCCTGACAAAGGCGCTCCTTTGCCAATTGGAAGAGTAACTCTGGGAGACCACACGGGCAAAGAACTGCAGTTGGATGGTACACATAAGTTACCTTACAGACACCCAAACTATGGTCAAGCAAAGGAAACAACACCAAACAATGTAGTGCAGCTAGATGAAATACCTGAGGAAGAGGCAGTGGACCACATATATAGGAGAAGGCCAAATACCCCAGTTGATGGTCGAAGGAATATTCTCACTGTGAAACCAAAAAAACTCAATATCTCTGAATTTTAAGGGCAAGATCCAGAATCTGGAACAATATTTTGCTGCAGCCAGAACTCCTATTGAACATAGAACAGTGCTGGCCATATCTTATCTCAAAGGACCTGTTGTTCAATGGTGGAGAGGAACTGGATATTCTCCAAGCAATGTTCCATGGCATAAGTTTTGTTCCTATTTGTCTGATAGGTTTTCTATAGATTTTGCCTGTGATATTGTCAGTTCCTTCCATGCAGCACAACAAACTACTATAGTTACTGCCTATGTAGAATAGTTCTAGCAATTAATGAATATCATGAGAGAAGAAAACCCAGGAATCCCTGATGATTACTATGTCTCCAGCTTTGTGTCAGGATTAAATCCATATATTAAAAGTCATGTTGAGTGCTTTAAACCTAAGGACATGCAAACTGCAGTATGGTTTGTTAGGAGGATGGAAAAAGCACAACCTCTCACTCCTCATGTGCAAACAAAACCATACATGTCTCAGCCCAGAAGACAAGTGATTTTTGAGTAGCCCAAGACCACTGTTCCCTTAGAAACACCAAATAGGAATACTGTTATTCAGCAGGCAAAGCAAAATCAAGTGTGTTACAAACGTAGAGAACCCTAGGTACCTGGCCACAGGCAGGTTTGCAAAATGAGCTAGAGAGCGCAGATACAAGCACTACAGGTGCAAGACACTAAAAACCATGAGACAATTTTGTAACAGATTTTGATGACCCTGATCTGGAAGCAACTGAGCAACTGTCTGATGAGGCTGTGTTAAAAGTGTCAATGCATGCTGCCATGGGCATAGGAGCAGCCAGAAACACTTTTATCTTAACAGTAAAAGTTGGAAATATTGTTGCCACAACATTGGTGGACAGTGGCAGGACATCGACATTCATAGTCCCTGAAATGGCCAGTAAGTTACCAGTTGCACCAAGCCCAACAGCAAAAATCAAAGTAGTGGTGGCAAGTGGAGGAGTATTATGGACTGAATTTCCAAGCAAAGAATTTCCCCTATGAAATTCAAGGTCATAACTTTTGTGATAATTTCAGAGTCTTGAAGTTGAAGGGGCATGACATGATTTTGGGGGTGGATTGGCTCAAGAAGTATAGTCCAATTCAAATGGACTTTATCAAAAATGGAGATGAAAATCTCTGATAGTACTAGGCACTTCTTAACATTTGTGGATGAAACTGTACCTATAACCCCTATGGTTGAGGCCAAGGATAACACTGAAAAGCCGTTGGAACATGTTGTATGTGGCTTTTTCCTGTTTACTACTACTGGTCTTGAGTTAACAGCGGATAACCAAGAAATTCCTGCAGAGTTACAGCCCCTTTTGGACCAGTATGAGAAGTTGTTCCAAGAACCTACTGAACTACCTCCAAGCAGGCCTTGTGACCACATAATTTCTTTACTAGAGGGGCTAAAGTTGTGAATCAAAGGCCATACGGAATTACTCACCATCAAAAAGAAATATTGGAGAAAATAATTAGGAACTCTTGAGAAATGGAGTGATCAGACCTAGCACACGTCCATTTTCCTCTCCTGTGCTGTTGGTGAAGAAAAAAGATGGCTCGTGGAGACTCTGTACTAATTACAGAAAATTGAATGCTATTACTGTTAAAAACAACTACCCCATACCAGCTATTGAAGATGTTTTGGAGCAACTCAAAGGAGCAATGATTTTCTCCAAAATTGATCTCGGAAATGGTTACCACCAAATCAGAATGGCTGAAGAAGATATATCCAAAACTGCATTCACAACTCACGTGGGGTTGTTTGAATTTCTGGTTATGTCCTTTAGACTGACTAATGGCCCTCCTACATTTCAGGCCTTAATGAACTTCTTGTTTGGCCATCTCAAGTTAGTTGTGGTTTTCTTTGATGACATTTTAGTGTTCAGCTTTTCTATGGAAGAGCACAAGAGCCACTTAAAGCAAGTATTTGGAACTCAAGAGCCACTTAGTGTTCAACTTTAATTTCACAGTTGAATACAAAAAGGGGAAGGAAAATAAGGCTGCAGATACTTGCTTTAAGTGGCCCATTTGGTAAACATGAAGTTCAGTAATTGGGCCATGTAATTAACTCAGAGGGAGTGTCTACTGACCCATCCAAAATACAAGCTATCAAGGAGTGGCCAGCACCTACTACAGTGACTGAGTTGAGAAGTTTCTTGGGGCTAAGTGGCTATTATAGAAGATTCATTCAGGGATATGGAGTAATTTGCAGACCCTTGTTTGATTGCTTAAATAAAGATGGTTTTGCTTGGAAAGAGGGACAACAACAAGCATTTGAAGCTTTGAAAAACAAGCTCACAAACTCACCTTTGTTGGCTCTTCCAGACTTTTCCAAACCTTTTATTCTGGAAACTGATGCTTGTGGTTATGGAATGGGAGCTGTATTGTTGCAAGAAGGAAAGCCTATATCTTATTTTAGCAAGAGTATTGGTCCTAAAGCAGCTGCTATGAGCACATATGACAAGGAAGCTTTGGCCATAATTGAAGCTGTTAAGAAATTGAAGTACTACTTAGAAACTGCCCTTGTTATCAGAACTGATCAAGAGAGTTTAAAATATATTCAAGAGCAGAAAATCACTGAAGGCATTCAACATAAATTGTTGCTTAAATTTTTGGGCTTTAATTTCACAGTTGAATACAAAAAGGGGAAGGAAAATAAGGCTGCAGATGCATTATCCAGAGTGAAGCACATGTTTTCTTCCTTAACTACAACTGCTATTACTCCCACTTGGGTACAGGAGGTAATAAGCAGTTACACCAGAGATGATAAGGTTAAGGAACTCATTGCTGAGTGTACTATGGACAAAACCAGCAACAATGCTTATTCATTTAAGCATGGTATACTCAGGTATCATAACAAGATTGTTATTGGATCAACTACTAACCTCAGGCAGGAAATCCTCCAAACATTCCACAATTCAGAACTAGGAGGCCATTCTGGGGAAAGAACAACTTACCAGAGGGTGAAGTTGATTTTCCATTGGCAGGGTCTAAAACAAGATGTGGTGACTTTTGTGAAAGCATGCCTTGTTTGTCAGTTGAACAAGGCTGAGCACACTCCCAATCCTGGATTACTAGAGCCTTTATCTGTACCAGATTTTGCTTGGGCACATGTGAGCATGGACTTTGTGGAGGGATTGCCTAAATACGAAAACAAGGATTTGATTCTGGTTGTGGTTGACAGATTTACTAAGTATGCTCACTTCATTGCTATGAAACATCCAATAACAGTGCAATCTGTAGCAAGAGCATTCTATGATAATGTATTCAGATTAAATGGCATGCCTTTAGTGATAGTAACTGACAGAGGCAATATTTATAAGCAATTTGTGGCATCGATTGTTCAAGTTTCTGAAAATCAAGTTGCACATGAGCACAAGTTATCACCCACAAACTGATGGTCAAACGGAAAGAGTCAATCAGTGTTGGGAAAACTACTTGAGGTGTATGTGTTTCCAGCAGCCTAGGAAGTGGCATGGATGTCTCGCACTAGCATAATGGTGGTATAATACTTCTTTCCACACATCACTAAAAATGACACCCTTTCAAGCCCTGTCTGGTTTTCCTCTTCCATGTCAACCAGTTGAAAAAGCACATTGGACCAACAGTTGTTCCTTCTCCTATCCTACCACTCATTAGCCTGATGGCGTTATCAAGATAGAACTAGAAGTGATTCTGGAAAGAGCACTCATCGCTAAAAAGCAAGGGAATATCAGTATTCCAGTGGTCAGGTGGCTAATAAAATGGACAAACCTGCCAGTGGAGGAAGCTGCTTGGGAGGATTCAACATTTATCCAGAGAGTTTTCCATGCTTTCAGAGCTTTAGGACAAGCTCAGGCTCAATTGGGGGGTATTGTCAGGCCCTGGTTATATCCTCCCCTGTTCCTGCGTGCCGGAAGATTTAATAGCCGTAGATTTCTCATCATGTGGTTCTGACGCGTCGATAACGGCTCACCAAAGGATGGCAACTCTCCTTTGTCGATCTACCATCCTGCGGCTGTGGTGCATTCCCGTAGTTGTAGCTTATCCGACAGGGCCATGTGCTCTACTTTTGGCTCTCTTTCACTTTACAGTGTAATGTTTATAAAGCCAGCCTCTGCCCCGAGTGTGGGGATGATTGTTCTTGTATTGGGTGTAAACCCAAGCTTCCAGTGGCATCCTGAACCTACTTTCCCCATTTCTATGCAAGAAACCTTAGTTCGAAGCTCCTGTTATTCCCTTAAATTCATTGCTCTGTGAGTTAAATTGCTTGATTCCGAGCTCTAGTCCTGATAGGCCTCTGTCCCTCTCGCTCTTGTTTCGTGTTCATACTGCAGAGAAGAAATCGCAAGGGCCGCAGCGCCGCCATCCACACCTGCTGCAATTGTGTCGCCACCATTGTCGTTGTAGTTGTCGCCGCAGTCAGCCACCATCTCCACGTATCTCTATTATTGTTGTGTGCATCACTTGCATCTCATTCACAAACAACCTCATGCCCATCTCCACATGAACTGCCTTCGCCATGTGAGCTTCAGGTTGGATGTGAGATTCCTCCAATTGCATCTTCTCTTTTCTCAAACGATTCAGCACGTCGCGCGCGTCACCGAGCATGAGCTAGACATCATGACACCCATAGAACCTACAGTCCACACCCTGGCATTGAATTGCAATCAGCAAAAATTGGATTTTTTCAAAGAAAATAAGCTCACATAAGAACATCAAGAACACACCAACATCCTAATTTTTTTTGTCGAGGGGCTTTCACTCTGCATCCGCACAACTTCCGTTGCTTGTAATGCAACAGAACCTCCCGATATGGCACCGCCGAACTAGGACGGCGCCGCCGTACCACTGGAGGAATAGGACCTGCATCCCGCAGAGGAGCTAACCTGCAACGGCACATTCAGTTCCATGTTTTATCTGAGAACAAAACATGCGCTGGAATGAAAGAATGTTATGTAACATTTTGTCTGTTAGAACAGACAAGGGCAGGCAATCAATCTTCTCAGAATCTAATCTATTCGGCACCAGGTGGGAGAGAAAACAAGGTAGAGGCGGCAGAACGGGCACGAAGGGATTCCAAGCTTGAGTTGGCAGCTGTGGCGGCTGCCTTCATATGGGGGGAGGATGGGTGAGGAGGTCGAGGGCGAGGAAGGCGAAAGCAACGAGGGCAAGGTGTCGCCGGCAGCCATGGCGGCGGCGCGCGGGGCACGGTGCTTGGGTCGGACGGAGTTGCGTGAGCCGAACTCTATCCCATGCCAAAACAGACGGTGGCCAAAGACGGAGACGGAGGTACGACGGCAACGGCGGCGATGCAATTGCAGCAGGAGCTCCTCTCTGCAGTACAAACAGGAAACATGATCTCCTCTTTGCAATTTTAGCGAACTGCTGCCACATCAGCACGCCAAGTCATTAAAGAAATAGTGTCTAATAACAAAACGAGATTCAAAACCACTCTTGATGTAACATTAAACCACTCAGGGCTAAATTAAACTGGTATTGACATTTTGGGGGTCTAAATCAGACCAAAATTTACTTTGCGGGTTATGAAGACATTGCAATGGATTTGAGGATGAAAACTATACTTCTTTCTTTCTACTTCCATGACACCGTGAGCGGCGCGTCCCTGTCGACGGTGCGGGTGGCAGGCCATGACCCGTCGTCATGGACCTTTTTCGGAATGGTGAACGTGATGGACGACCTGCTGACCGAAGGCCCGGAGCCTGGCTCGGCGGCCGTGGGCTGCGCCCAGGGCCTGTACATGGAGGCGGACCAGGCGGAGTTGGGCTTCCTGCAGACCATGAACCTCGTGCTCACCTCTGGCCCTTAGAGCATCTCCAACAGCCGCCCAATGCGCGGCGCCCAAAAAATGGGTTTGCAGCGCACAGGTAATTTTTTTAGGGTGCCATAAGATGTTTGCTCCAACAAGCGCTGCAAAATATATTGCGCGCGTGAGTCCAGCGGTTCCAATTAAGCGGTCCCATCTGCAGCAACCCAGAGTTTGCAGCGCACGAGACCGAGCGCACTAAATATGCTGTGCATGATGCCTTTTAAATGCACGCGCTACATTAGTTATAGCACGGACGCTTTTTGTGCGGCTGCTGGAGACTCTGAATCGGATTTGCGCGTGCTAAAAGCGTTTTTATACCGTGCGTCGCTTATATAGCGCTTCTATTGGAGATGCTCTTACAACGGTAGCACGCTCGGTGTGCTCGGCCGCAACTGCCCGCTCACCGACATCCCCGAGATGCCCGTCGTTGGCGGCACCGGTGCCTTCCGCTTCACCCACAGATACGCGCAGGCCCGGACCCACTGGCTTGACTTCAAGACTGGCGACGCCACTATCTAATACGACGTCTACCTCATGTACTTCACGGACTGTTTCTTTTCAGTTTTCTTTTTGTTTACTTTTGGTATGCTTTGAGATTTGGGCATTTCTTTGTCCTAAATATGGGTTCCTTTGTTTGGGTTAATTGTCTGTCAAGTTGCAAGAATAAGTGGTCCTATGTGAAATGTTTATACATTTTATTATTGAAACTTATTTATCACTTGCTTGAGAAATGCAAAAGCCTTGTATTTTGAACTTTTGATGCATTGATGTGTAAGATCGAAGAAGGGAAAGGTTTGGTGATTACAATGCGGCTTCTCTAACCGGTAGAAATTGCCATCGCCAGACGCACTGCTAGGCCTCTTGCTTTGTCATTGTTTGTTCAAAACAAGGAAAAAATAGCGCGCTACAATAAAATAGCGTCGGTCTTAAAATTCTCTACTATCATGCTATTAGCAAGCCGTTGTACAGACTTATTTAGCGAGCCAATTATCAGCATGCTATGACGTGTTATTAACGAGCTATAGCGCGCTATTTTTCCAGTGCTTCAAAAACTAATAATTTCTAAATGTTGTGGAGGAATCGACTTGTTACATGTCATTAGTTCACTATACTACCTAGCAACTAGCATGACAGTATCATACAAGTACAAACCAGTGCCTATATACTTACCATTATATGCTTCTTTTGTAGGAAAAAATTCAGATGGGTGTTGGATAAATAACTACGGGCACTAGTAAATGTTACAAATATAAATCTCAAACAATTTTTTTGATATACATTTATATATGTTTGATCTGCATAGTTTTGATTCATCGATGACCAAAAGTTAAATGGATTGTGGATCAAAATTTCGATGCAGGGATTTTAGGATTTCAAATAAGAAAGAATAGACGCTGACTACTTTGTCAGAGTACATAACGAGTATGGAGAGTGGATCAATTCGAAAGTTCAGATATCTTATCAAAATCATGATAAATTGCTAAAAATTAGGCACTGGCTCATACTTTTATCCATGAGTGTGTGCTCATGTGACAGCCCCACTATAATTAAATAAATAGGACATAGGTGGGTGACATGATGCAAAGACATTCTCAAGTACTCCCTCCATTCCATAATGCAGTGCGCCCGCGCTTCTCGAGATTCAACTTTGACCATAAATTTAACTATAGAGACTGACTGCGGTGGGAGCAAAATTTATACCACTGAATTTGTATTTTTGATATGAATTTAGTGATATAATTTTTGTCCACGCCGCAGTCTGTCTCGTTGGTTAAATTTACGGTCAAAGTTGGATCTCGGAAAGCGCGGGTGCATTATATTGTGGAGCATAGGGAGTAGCTCTTAGAATGTTCTTGATAATTAGTGGAATCAAGTTGTTATGCAAATACATCCTATCTTGGGAAGGTAGTATGCTTGAGGAAGTTGTATCAGGGAGCATGTAGTTTTTTTTAATCACTGGTTTTGCAACTACTTATTGTTGATCAAGTTGGCTTCATTTTCTCTCAAAATTTCCTTCATGTCGTTGATATCCTAAATTGCGGCCATAGAACTAAATCACCCACCATGGTCATCAAGTTTGACTTCTGGAAATCATTTGACTCCATTTGTTGGCCTTCGCTGCTCAACATTCTTCGTGTTAGGGGCTTTTTTGATAAGTGGTGGGTGCTTTTGATTGAGTAAATTCTTACATCTAGGAAAACCGCGCCATCCTCCTTCAGGCCTCGTTTGATGGAAGAGGTTTGAAGAGGAGTACAGGGGAATATGCCCGCATGGCCCATAATCCCCAGAAAACCCCGTCAGCCCATTTGATTCACATGGATTAAATGGGCCAATCCACTCCAATCCCATCCAATCCCCCCCCCGACCCATGCAGCTCAGCAACCTCTCGTAGCCCCTCGTGGAATGAGATTCCGTCGGCCGCAGCTCCTTCGTCTCCGCCCCTTGCAACAGCTCCTCCAACGGGAGACAGGAGGAAAAGGGACTACTAGCCAAACTCCTCTGAAATATGTTGGTTGGAGGGGGATTGAGTATTCAAAGGGATTTGAGGGGATTGGGTGGAAGAGAGGGATTCACCCAATCGTCTGAAATCCCCTTCCCCTCTGGGGCTGGAAATCCTTCTACGTCAAACGAGGCCTCATGGTGTCCCTGTACCCTGGATACAATGTACAATAAGCCCTAGGCAAGGTGATCCATGTCACCTTACCTATTCATAATTGTCATCGATGTACTTCAAAAATAATCCTAGAAGCCTACAACCAACAACTACTCTTCCACATCATATTCACCCGGCTCTACCCTGCCGCGTTCAGCGGTACGCAGATGATACCTTAATTCTTATGAAGGTCACAAACATCGTGACCTCTATGTTGAAATGATTACTTGATGACTTTGCCAACACTACAGAAATTACTATTAACTTTCACAAGACTATGTTCATCCCAATGAATACCGATGCTAATACTGCCTCTACTTTACATGTTGCCTTGGCACTATGATTGCCTCCTTTTCCTAGACCTATTTAGGGCTACCTCTCTCATCACATAAACTACCGCCTTAGTCTTCCAACCTATTATTTCCCATTGCAACAAATAACTCTCATGATGGCGTGCCTTGCTCCTCACAAAGGGGGATCGACTTTTATTGTCTTCATGAGCTATTTCTTGTTACCCAAATCAGTTAGAAGATCGATAAACATAGGCATTCCTTCTTCAGTATGATTTCACAAACTCCTTATCACAATTTCCACCAAATAGTTTGTGCACGTGATATTTAAAATTATATCTAAAGTACATGTTAATTGTTCAATGAGAATTGTGTACACTACAAAAAAATACACTTCCGTGATGATACGTGTTTGTGACAGTAGGTCGTGTTTTTTGTCATACATGTACATCCATGACGATTTTATGACAGAATCAAGATAGTCATACCTGTGTTGTCGTAGAAGTGTTCCATGACATTACCAAAATTATCATCACGGAAGTGTCCACTTCCATGACGATAAATCACGCGTCACAGAAGTGCTTTCGTCAAGGGTGACCGACATGTGGCATCCACCGTAACAGAATGCTATTAAGCTATCGGGTCGGGTTTTGGATCCGATAAACCATTAACAGCCCCGACCAATGGGGTTTTTCCACATGTAAAATCATCATTGGCTGGAGGAAACACGTGTCGGCTCACCGTTGGGACAGATGTCATCCGCTCACAGGACCGAAGGCGCCTATGATACAGCGACACGTGGCACGGCCCAACAGAGGCCCATTCCTATGAAAAGACCAGCCCGTTTGACTTGGTCAAAAGGTGGCGGCCCAGCCCACGAAAAGCCTGTTAATGGCCTGTTCACATATAGCCCATTTACAGCCCGCTAACCCAGGGCGCGTTACGCCCTATACGAATTAGGCCCAGTAGCATCATCTGGGCCGTCCAATATGATTCCAGTCCGTTTTAACTTCCGGCCCATGTGTGGCCCATGACTTCTTTCGGCCCATATGACGCCCTTGGTAACTCTTGGCCTATTAACGGCCCATGGTGAAACTGGCCCGTAATGAATAGTGTATCACTTTATACCCATTAACGGCTCGTTATTCTATTGGGCCGTTTCCAGCCCAAGTTATCTTTCGGCCTTCTCAGGGCCCATTGATTCTTGGGCTCATTTGCAGCATTTGGTTACATACAGCCCGTTACTGTCATTTTCTGCTTGTGGGCCAAATTCAGCCCGTTGTTACAGTCAGCCCGTTTGCGGACCGTTAATACGTTGGGCCATTTTCATGTCAAAAAAACCCGTTGGGCTATTTTCATAGAGTTATCAAATACGGTCTATTAACGGCCCGTTATGGTCCACGAATAGTATGGCCCATGATTGGCGAAATGATGATATGTCCCGTAGAAGGCCCATGGATCTATGGCCCGTATGAGGCCCATGGATCTACAGCCCGTAGAAGGCCCATGGACCCTACAACCCGTAGAAGGCCCATGGACCCTAAGGCCCATATAGAAGGCCAATGGATCCTACGGCCCATATAGAAGGCCAATGGATCCTACCGCCGGAAGAAGGCCCATGGATCATACGGCCTGCAGGAGGCCCATGGTTACAACAGTCCGTGTGTTTCCATGATTATTTTGGCCTAGTTACCAAAAATAGGCCATTGTGGCCACTAGAAAAACACAGAAAAAGAACTGTAGTGACTACAAGAAAACAACTAAACAAGACAATAAGGAAATAAATAAGCAAGCAATTAACGCTATCCTATTACCGCTATTACACATATTACATCCACTGGGCATCAAAGTTCGCCACCAGTGCAAATATAGGGAACAAAGCAGCATATTACATACACTGGCCGTCAAAATTGGCCACCAGTGCAAATAAACGCGGCAACAAAACAAGAGCATAACTGAAACAACTTCAGAAGAGCTCAAGAAACATTATCCTGGGTATCCACCATGCTGGCAATAAGCTTAGCAAGCTGATTAGCTTTGTCCTGTTTGGCGCTAAAATCCTCCAATGCTTGCTGTTGCACCAGAAAGTATGCATCTAAATGCTCTAGGGACTTCCGCGATCCTTCCACTTCTTGTCGCAGCATAGCTGATCGATGTCTTTCAGCTTGTAGTTGAGACTCGAGAAACCGAACTAATTCAGACAGTGAGTTTGAATAGCTTGTGCAAGCGGTAGTGGCCAGTAACTCGAACACTAAACCAAGATAGGACTTTGGGGTTGTCTCGCTTTCTTCAAGATAGTCTTCCGTAGCTGTTTTATCAGCTTTGTTGGAGACCAACAAGGATGTGTCACTATCCTGAACCTTATCTGCATTACTTCCTTTACCATTGCTTAATAAGGCACTCTTCCCCAATATTCTAACAGCATTCTAAAACAAGAAACAAGCAGACACATAACAAGTTTAGCATGTACTAGTATATGAAACTCATTTCGGTGAACCAGTTCATTAGTAAGGTGGACAGGATTAAACTACCAAGTCTTCTATTGCCAAGTACTAGTACATAATAAAAGCATCAAACAAACATATATCTATGTCCTATGGTCACTGCATTGCCTTGTGTAGCGACCCGACCCGAATGGATCAAGTCTCTGTGCTTATGTGTCATCCCTGGATCAGTATGCTGACACACACAGTACTCGAAGGATTTATAACAGAGGTAAATCACATGTATAAGTAACGTAAATACTATTACCTCAATCCAATAGCGGAAGCAACAAGGTTGTGGATTCCCATCAACACCAACGACAAAGTTGAGTGTAGAAATCGTAACCCTAACGTATCACTTACTCGTCGTAAGACATCCTGCAACATGAGATGTTGCAGCCCGAAACGGGTCAGTACATTGAATGTACTGGCAATGTAACACATAGAGAGTAATGAAAGAATAAGCTATACTACATGCATGTATGGCTGGTGGAAAGCTCTATGGTTACAGTTTTGCGAAAAGCCAGTTTTTCCCTACTGCAAAGGAATACATTTATTTAACTATCATGGTGGTTGTGAAACATTGAGAATGGTTGACAGCATTCTCAATCCCAATTAAAAGTACCCATTAAAAACCAACAATATTAATTAGAGGTAACATGTTGAGATTCAACAGGATAATCCAAGTACTAGATACTCAAGTTGTCCATAACCGGGGACACGGCTAATCATGATTAGTTTATACACTCTGCAGAGGTTTGCGCACTTTTCCCCACAAGACTCGATCGCCTCCGTTTGGTTTCTCGCACTACATGGTGTTTGAGAAACGGATGACCGAGACACAGTCTTTCAGAAGCGCTAGCACCTTACATGTGGGTAGACCTGTACACCTACATCCCCTACATCTGCTAGCCTACCCGTAAGAGTTCGCACAACTTACTCAACTATGCCAGAGCCCATAATGGCTTGTGGCTGCACACGTAAGTTACTAGTATGAATTATCTTATGATCCCTTTGAGCCTGGGTGGCGGTCCAGAACAAAACAGGCAAGTCCTGATAGACATCAGGTGCCCCAATCCACCCAGATGTGTATTTAAGTTGCCACCTTAGATAAACCATTAATTAACAACACTCACATCAGTCATGGATGTTCACTCACCCAATCCACGTCTACTAGCATAGCATGGCATAATAAGCAACATAGAAGTAACTCCCAAGGGTTTGATAATAAAATAGGTAATAGGTACTACCTCAATCTACTTCCCATCCCACCATTTAATTAGATCCTAATCATGCAATGTGAGAGGATTGATCTAATGCATAAAAAATGGGTTGTAGAAAAGGTATGATCAAAGTGTTACTTGCCTGCAAAGTTGATGAAGATGGTTCGCACTCAAAACTCGTGATAGATCTAATCGTCACACTCCGGTCAATCTATCGTAAGCAAACAATAGTAATCACACAATAAGTACTCATCTAAAGCACAAGTAAAACTCGAATAAGAGAATGAACCAGAAAGTTCAACTTAAGAACCCTGGTGGCAAAAGAAAGAACGAACCGAACAAACGACGGAAAACAAACGGCGGAAGAAAACAACTCGGTTCTAGCAAGTTGAAACTAGGTCAAATTTTACTGTAGCAAAAACTTGTTCAAGTTGATTAGTCGGAACAGCGGTTTCGAGATGAAACTCCAGGCGCTTGAATCACCTGATTCCGATAAACGAGCGAGAAGATAAACTAGAACGAAGATCGGATCTGAGATCGCGATCGCGGAATAAATCCAACGAAAAGAAAAAGAAGAACGGTTAAACGAACGGGCGTTCGTGAACCTAGAAGAATCCGGTGATCACGTTCGTTAGGACGAACGGTCCGGCGAACGGTCCAAAGGCAACTAAATCGGAAAAGAAAATGAATCCGATCTAGGGTTTCGGAGAAGAAAACCGAAACGAAAAACCGATCTAGAAAACGAATTAGAAGAGAAGAAAAGAATCAGAACGATTAGAAGAAAACGATCCGAGGAAAAGAGACGCGGGGCAACCTTGGCGAGGGGCTCCGGCGAGGGGCTCCGGCGGCGTGGCATAGGGCGGCGGCGTGGACAAGGTGCGGCGGCGGCGGGGCACAAGGGCGGCGGCGCAAGACGGCGGCGGCGCGGGTGAGGCGGCGGTGCTAGGGCGGCAGCGCGGTGTGGTGCGGAGGAGAGGAGAGGAGAGGTGTTGGTTTGATGTGTTAGAGGGGGGGTGTTTGGGTATTTATATTGGGGAGGGGAGGGTTTTGCTTGGGGTAGGGGACAAGAAATAGATTAGGATTAGGAAACAAGAGGAAAAGATCTAGAAATAGATACGGAATAAACGAACATAAGACAAGAGTCCTACTAGGACTAGGAAAGAAAGGAAGCGGCGGCTCCCTGGTGCGCGCACGCTATGGCCTCTTGGCCGGCCAGCGGCTAGCGGCTTGGGCCTTTGGCCCAAGGCGCTGCGGATTTTTTTCTTTTTTTAAAAACGGTCTCGCGCGCAGAAAAAATAAATAAAAGAAAAATCTAAACAAACACCAAAATTAATAAAGTAAATTTTCCTCGACTCCTAAAAATGAACCGAACAAAATGAACTTTACTCGGGACCTAAAAAGCAATTTTTGAAAACACGCATTTTTTTCCCTATCCAAATAAAATGCGAACAAGACTCCGGCAAACAAAATTTGATCTATTTATTAAATCTTCATTTTCCTAAATTTGGGAAAGTCATATTATTCCCTCTCTTACCTTTGATTTATTTATTTCATCTTCAATTATTTTTCCGTTATCAAAAATATAAGAGAGGGAATAATATGACTTTCCCAAATTTAGGAAAATGAAGATTTAATAAATAGATCAAATTTTGTTTGCCGGAGTCTTGTTCGCATTTTATTTGGATAGGGAAAAAAATGCGTGTTTTCAAAAATTGCTTTTTAGGTCCCGAGTAAAGTTCATTTTGTTCGGCTCATTTTTAGGAGTCGGGGAAAATTTACTTTATTAATTTCGGAGTTCGTTTAGATTTTTCTTTTATTTATTTTTTCTGCGCGCGAGACCGTTTTTAAAAAAAGAAAAAACTCCGCAGCGCCTTGGGCCAAAGGCCCAAGCCGCTAGCCGCCGGCCGGCCAAGAGGCCATAGCGCGCGCGCACCAGGGAGCCGCCGCTTCCTTTCTTTCCTAGTCCTAGTAGGACTCTTGTCCTATGTTCGTTTATTCCATATCTATTTCTAGATCTTTTCCTCTTGTTTCCTAATCCTAATCTATTTCTTGTCCCCTACCCCAAGCAAAACCCTCCCCTCCCCAATATAAATACCCAAACACCCCCCCTCTAACACATCAAACCAACACCTCTCCTCTCCTCTCCTCCGCACCACACCGCGCCGCCGCCCTAGCACCGCCGCCTCACCCGCGCCGCCGCCGTCTTGCGCCGCCGCCCTTGTGCCCCGCCGCCGCCGCACCTTGTCCACGCCGCCGCCCTACGCCACACCGCCGGAGCCCCTCGCCGGAGCCCCTCGCCAAGGTTGCCCCGCGTCTCTTTTCCTCGGATCGTTTTCTTCTAATCGTTCCGATTCTTTTCTTCTCTTCTAATTGGTTTTCTAGATCGGTTTTTCGTTTCGGTTTTCTTCTCTGAAACCCTAGATCGGATTCGTTTTCTTTTCCGATTTAGTTGCCTTTGGACCATTCGCCGGACCGTTCGTCCTAACGAACGTGATCACCGGATTCTTCTAGGTTCACGAATGCCCGTTCGTTTAACTGTTCTTCTTTTTCTTTTCGTCGGATTTATTCCGCGATCGCGATCTCAGATCCGATCTTCATTCTAGTTTATCTTCTCGCTCGTTTATCGGAATCAGGTGATTCAAGCGCCTGGAGTTTCATCTCGAAACCGCCGTTCCGACTAATCAACTTGAATAAGTTTTTGCTACTGTAAAATTTGACCTAGTTTCAACTTGCTAGAACCGAGTTGTTTTCTTCCGCCGTTTGTTTTCCGTCGTTTGTTCGGTTCGTTCTTTCTTTTGCCACCAGTGTTCTTAAGTTGAACTTTCTGGTTCGTTCTCTTATTCGAGTTTTACTTGTGCTTTAGATGAGTACTTATTGTGTGATTACTATTGTTTGATTACGATAGATTGACCGGAGTGTGACGATTAGATCTATCACGAGTTTTGAGTGCGAACCATCTTCATCAACTTTGCAGGCAAGTAACACTTTGATCATACCTTTTCTACAACCCATTTTTTATGCATTAGATCAATCCTCTCACATTGCATGATTAGGATCTAATTAAATGGTGGGATGGGAAGTAGATTGAGGTAGTACCTATTACCTGTTTTATTATCAAACCCTTGGGAGTTACTTCTACGTTGCTTATTATGCCATGCTATGCTAGTAGACATGGATTGGGTGAGTGAACATCCATGACTGATGTGAGTGTTGTTAATTAATGGTTTATCTAAGGTGGCAACTTAAATACACATCTGGGTGGATTGAGGCACCTGATGTCTATCAGGACTTGCCTGTTTTGTTCTGGACCGCCACCCAGGCTCAAAGGGATCATAAGATAATTCATACTAGTAACTTACGTGTGCAGCCACAAGCCATTATGGGCTCTGGCATAGTGGAGTAAGTTGTGCGAACACTTACGGGTAGGCTAGCAGATGTAGGGGATGTAGGTGTACAGGTCTACCCACATGTAAGGTGCTAGCGCTTCTGAAAGACTGTGTCTCGGTCATCCGTTTCTCAAACACCATGTAGTGCGAGAAACCAAACGGAGGCGATCGAGTCTTGTGGGGAAAAGTGCGCAAACCTCTGCAGAGTGTATAAACTAATCATGATTAGCCGTGTCCCCGGTTATGGACAACTTGAGTATCTAGTACTTGGATTATCCTGTTGAATCTCAACATGTTACCTCTAATTAATATTGTTGGTTTTTAATGGGTACTTTTAATTGAGATTGAGAATGCTGTTAACCATTCTCAATGTTTCACAACCACCATGATAGTTAAATAAATGTATTCCTTTGCAGTAGGGAAAAACTGGCTTTTCGCAAAACTGTAACCATAGAGCTTTCCACCAGCCATACATGCATGTAGTATAGCTTATTCTTTCATTACTCTCTATGTGTTACATTGCCAGTACATTCAATGTACTGACCCGTTTCGGGATGCAACGTCTCATGTTGCAGGATGTCTTACGACGAGTAAGTGATACGTTAGGGTTACGATTTCTACACTCAACTTTGCTGTTGGTGTTGATGGGAATCCACAACCTTGTTGCTTCCGCTATTGGATTGAGGTGATAGTATTTACGTTACTTATACATGTGATTTACCTCTGTTATAAATCCTTCGAGTACTGTGTGTGTCAGCATACTGATCCAGGGATGACACATAAGCACAGAGACTTGATCCATTCGGGTCGGGTCGCTACACCTTGCCAAATCAAAATAGAGACACGGTTCAAATATATCAGTTCAAGACAAAGCAGCAGTGAAAGAATACACAGCATGGGAAACTACACGGCACAACAAGATTTCAGATGGGTACCACGGGTCTACATGTACAACAACACTATTGGCTCTGTTGTGATGCTAGTAATGTGCATGATATGAAAGTCAACTGTATACACAATTGAAATTGAAATCAAAGGAGCTATTGATAAGAGCAAACCTGTTAAAGAAACATGCGTGAACATACCTACTGTGCCATTGGAGTTTCGATTGGATCCTTCAATTTAAAAATAAGTTTTTATGAGTAAATACAGTGATACAAGAGCAAAGCAATCATAGTTAAAAAAGGCGCACCTAAGCGAGCGCTTAAGCGCGCCTAGGCTCTAGGCGTTGGCAAAACGCATTGCGCATAACTACGCTTAATCTGTGCATAACTTCGCATAAGCATGTGCTTTGGTCAGTAAAGCGCAAGGCGGTGGCAAAACACACAGTTAACGCCTAGCGCTTTTTTGAACTATGATAGCAATGGAATCTTAAATTAGAACAGTTGTTCTTCAGGTTTAGGCACTTGTTCTACATGAACGGAGTACAGTAAGACGCAAGAATATAATACTTAAAAATAGAACATGAGCTCATAGACCTTACCACATTCTTGGTTCGGGACCGGTACAGAACAAGGTGTTCCCAGTCATCGTCCAGTAAATGTATCTCACGAGAACGTAAGGGAATTTGATGAGTTTCTTTGCCGGTGAAGTACGTTTTCTTCAGGTAATTCTGATACTGCCACCAAGCATTCTTGAAGATAGCAGAGGTATTAGCACAGGTTACCTCATCCTGAGTTTCCAAATCGGTCCTTCTCTATAGAGAAAAATGGGAAAAATTGTTGTATTATAACCATCATGGAGGTAGGATGCATGGGACGAAGCAAAGTAATTGCCACGAATAACATTACTTACACATAACTCATGGACCAACACCTGCAACTGGCATTTTCCTTCATCTTCAGTATAATATTTCCAAGATGGGAAGATACACACATACGATTTAACAACATCAAATGCGATAGATGCTAAACTACGACTAGCTAGTTGTGCTTCCTCCACAGGAATAGGCGTACTAATTGGTGGAGTTGGGGTTCGCCGTGATAGTACTGGCCCTTTGGGCACTGGAGCTGCCTTACTAACTACTCTTGTTTGGGAGCTCTATGGTGGTGATGGTGTTGTGTCAACAGGAACTGGGTTACTATCGGCTGGGGTTGGGGTTAGATTGGGTGAAGCTGGTTCTCTGTCCATCGCAGTAGGGGTACAATATGCGAGAGTTTGGGTTATGTGTGGTAGGGCTGGTCCTTTTGCATGTACAACCAGGGTGCTATCTCCACCAAGAGGTAGCACTGTTTTATTTGAAGACCGTGTTTTTAGTCCGCTAGATACTGGCATCACCCGCTCCAATTCAAATGGCTGATAAACAGGAAACATAGTTGAATGTACAGACGTTGTATGAGAGACAGATGCAATAGATAGTGTGGAAAAAAGAGGGCATGAAATAGTTGACATGTATATTGTTTAACTAAAATAGATAGCATGACATAATTTCACATATATGATGTCTATCTAAACTGGATAGCATAGCATAACATAATTCAAAGATATGATGAATAACTAAACATGATCACATGACATAATTCACCTACATGTGATCTAAGTAATCAGGATCGCATTATTTAATTCACATATGTGATTTATATGCTAAACAGAGGGCATTCGGTATGATGTCTGAACTAAGAACATGGTGTTGAATATTGTGTATATGATGTCTAAACTATGCAATGCAAGCGATCGTATACATGATATGAGCAGTATAACCGTGCCAAGTTAGAGCATAGACCTCAGTGGGGGAATAGGACCGGTCATCTATCTCTGAATCCATCTCTGAGGAACTATCGGGACCCAACAAGAGATCTGCTTCGACATGTAGCACTATCTGCTCTGAAGGCCTTGTTTTCACTCCAGATTTTTCCATCTCCCAACCAAATGGTTGATTCACAGGAAGAGTAGTTTAATGTACAAACATTGTCGACAAATGGAAATGTAATGAAGAAAAGGATGGGCAAGATATCATTCAAATATATGATGCCTGGTTAAACAGGATGGCATTGCACATTTCACATATATTATGGCTGGCTAAAAGACATGAGACTGCATAATTCCCATATATGATATAGAAACTAAACAGGTGGCATTACAGAACATGTCTAAACTAAGCATATGACATATATGATGTCAAAAGTAGGCACTGCAAGGCAACATATGCATCATATGACTAACATCATCATGCCAAGGTAGAGAAAACACCTTGGGAGGGTAAATAGGAGTGGTCAGCGGCGTCTGAATCCGCCTCAGAACAGATATCTTCCTCTGGATTACAATCTGAAGAGGGGTTGGGAGGGTTTGCCATTGAACCCACCATGGAGCGATGTCTGCATGACATTTTATTGCCGCGCAAAACTCTTCTCTTTTTCTCTACATGTTCAGCATGACTGTGTACAATATCTGACATGAATACGAAAAAAATATGGTGACATTATGTAAGGAGAGCATGCAGAAATTTAGAGTGATGGTAACAACCAGTGGATAGATCCAAAAATAATGATAGCAGGCTGATGATTGCTTTAAATTAATAAAAAGACAGATGATGATTGCTTTACTATTTGTTTCCCACCCAAGGTGAACAACATAGGCATACCCTAGGTGAACCAGATATTAGACAGACATACTATTCCTTGCTGCCTCGATATGTGCCCCACAACTAATTTAGAACTCAAGTTTGAACATTAATTTGGACCTGACTTGGGAGTCCAAGAGCTGAACAGGACGATAAAGTAGCAGGTAAGGTTAAGCAATGCATAAGATAAGCAGAAACAAAAGAGTGCGACCTCTCTTGTGGACTTGTGTACTCCTCAGGTTTATCTGCTGAGTCGATGATGGTGATGTCGTTGCGGTGGGTGCCGGCAGCAGGGAAGGAGATCTGAGGCGACGAAAGAAGGTCAGGAGTCGTGATGTCTGGTTTGGTGGATGCTTCTGTCGATGGAGCAGCTCAGGTGAGGTGGACGACGTCGCGTCAGGAGCAGGACAAACCACACAAAGTTCCCTTTGACACGTACATATAACTGAAGTAATTCTGTAAGGGCTCATTTGGCTTGCATGATTCTTAAAACGCAGGGATAGGAAAAACACTAGAATAGGATAGGAAAATGCACATGGTAAACAGAGCAATTGTAAACACATGATTTCTATCAACTTGCGTGTTTGGTTTACAGGAATTGGAAGAGCAGAGGAATGCAAAGAAACATGGCCAAAATAAAGTGAAACCATATGAAAGCGTGTACAGTTAGAATGTTATTCTGGCACTAATGCACTTGGTCTTGTTTTCATGCATAGGATTTTGAAAAGTAGGTCCAGGTGGATGTTTTGCTTCATTACTTTCAACAAAATGGATGAATAATTGAATAGTAGAGTGCCATTGGAAAATTCCCTATTGCTATGTTTTTCTGTTGAACCAAAATAGCCCTAATGGATCGACGTGAATGTATAGTAATAAGTGATGCAACAAGTATACAACCTCTTTGCCGTAGCCGTGTCAACCTCAGCATCATTGGGTTGGTCGCTGAAGCAGTTGAGGCAGAGGTGGCTGTCGGAGGTGTGGAGGAAGATCTGAGGAATCTGTAGACGGCGTCTAGGGCACTGCTCTATTGTGATGGATTGTTCTATCGTTGGAGCAGCTCCGGTGAGCCGTAAGACGTCAAGGCTAAAGCAGCACAAGACATACATCGTCAATCTCAAGTGGGATTCTAATAGCATCTCCAATAGATGATGTAAAATGGATGTAAAATTAACATCACCAAAAACCACCTGACTACAACAGATGAGGTAAAAACTGTTGACTCTGAACTTAACTGTCGAAACTGAAATTTACTGTGGAATCTGAATGCTACTGTCGAAACTGAACTCAATGGTAGCAGAGAGGCATTTGACATGTAGTTTAGGGAGGGCATGCAGTTAATCTTCAACCTGCACCCCCCTGAGCCGCTAGCCACCACTGGACAAACCGCCGGCCCCAGCGCCGCCTCGCCGCCCCGAAACAACTCGCCACCGCCGCCCCAGCCAGCCCTCTAGGCCCCCGCCCCCACCCTGAACCCTAAGATAGATAGTGGGGTACCTCTCCGACGAGCCCCCATCCCCGCTGAGGGTGGTACTTCCTTAACTCCGGCGAGCCCCCCAACCCCTGAAAATCGACTGACCCAAAAGTCGATTCAGTTGACTGAAGTGTGGCTTAATCAGAGCAGAGCAGTAGCACAAGCGAGGGGAGATCAGCAGCAGCAGTTGGGCGAGCGAGAGCCGGAGCAGCAGTAGCAGCATGATCAAGTGAGCGAGAGACGAAGCAGCAGCGTGAGCGAGTGAATGAGAGCCGGAGCAGCAGCAGCAGATCCGGATGGTATGGACGCTGCCGCCGAAGGGGCCTCGCACTGGGGGAGAGCCACCGTGGAGATGTCGCCTGCGGCACCGGCTTCAAGGTAGCCGCTCCATGGGGGTGCGGGATGGAGCACCTTCGGTGCCGGGAGGTCGAGTTAAGGAGAAGGTGCGATGCGATGAGTGTACAACCTCTTTGGTGGCGCCGAGTAGGCCTCGGCTTCGTCCGAGGAGTCGGTGAGGATGTTGCGGTTCCGGTGGAGCAGGTTAAGGCAGCGATGTGGGAATGGAGCAGCCGCGATAGACGAGGCGATCGTCGGAGCAGCTCCTTGGAGGTGGAGGACGGGGCGGCTGAACCGGCGGGACGGCGAGATGGACGATGGATCCTCATCCGGGGAGGTGGACGAGGGACGTCAGGCTGTTGCGGTGGACGACGTCGTCGGGGAAGAGGCTCCGGCTGGGCAGCGGTGACATGGCGGACGGAGGAGGGTGGGGTTTCGCGGATGGAGCGGAGAGGTTATGGCGGCCTGGGATTTCGAATGGCGAAAACGGGGCGATGGGAGGGGGTGAAGCATGATTTAGGGACGCGCTTGTCCAAAATGTAGGGTGTGTTACAAAAGTACCCCCCCACCGATTGGAACTAGCGGCCCTTTCGGCTCAGGGTTAGAAGGGGGATTTCGCGTGTCGGGATTTGGCAGTTGGAGGGAGTTTTCACGCGCGTTGTAATTTCGGGATAGCAAGGCGCGGGTTGCGAAGGCGCCAGTTTTGAGAGCACGATATTTGAATTTTCGGGATATAACAAGATGCGGGTTGAATTTTCGGGACAAGCCTAACGTGTAGTAATATTGTACTTGTACGTACCAAATCAATTCTCACTTCCCTCAACCAAAAAGAAAACGAAAAAAATAAAACTATTCACACCACACAAAGAGAGAGTCTTTCCCTGTTTTACTATACAAATGCTATTCAAAGCTACTCCCTCCTTCCATCTATATAGGGCCTAATGCATTTTTCTATGCTAACTTTGACCAAATATTAGAGCAATGATATATGACATGCAACTTACACAAAGCACACCGCTAAATTCGTCTGTGAAAGGTTCATTCAATGATATAATTTTCACATTGTGCATGTCATGTACTATTAATCTTGTCAATAGTCAAAGGCGGTCTTAAAAATCTCATTACGCCCTATATAGATGGAAGGAGGGACTATGAATCCATGTTATGTCCGATTAAATTTTTTCGCTTGTTGTATAATGCATGTAACCTACTCATACCAACATGTTAGTGCATTCCAAACATCTATACTACCGCTGCAATTCAAACTAAATTTGAATTCCTTTCTCTATTTCAATAAGAATCTACAATCATGATTGTTGCCAACTTCAACCATCATTCGTGTATGACCTTAATAACACACCACATGATTACTATAGAGATAGGTATGAACTATGTGTACTACATGAACTCGAATTCTATTTTTTGAATACACTTGATGTTGATTCAAAATAATAGTACATTTGATGTACTAACTATATATTCATAATCTAAACCATGTTCCATATGTACACCGTGTTTATCACACAAAGTATAGTGCCCCGCCCCCTACATTATGACAAGTATTTAGACCTGAGTTGCAAAAGCCACACATTAGCCCAAATTATAATCAATGTTCTACATTATGATATCTTCTTCAAGTATCCGTATCCACTTTTTTTATAATGAATTATGATATTTGTTCATCTTTTACACCTTCACGATCCTCTTCTATTTGTAGCTAGCTAGCGCTAACTTTCTATCGTGCATGCACACGCCCGCCCCATCACACACCCTTAGCGTCCCCTCCATAGCGCATGTTCATTATTTCTCTTTAGGTCGTCCACCAGCAGTGTGTGTAGGCCCCCGGCTCCTTCTTTCTGGCACACACCGGTCGATATACCTCTCTATCCAAGTGTGCCTACAACAAACACATATATACTTCCCCTCTTCTCTTCTCACCGTCCATGCCCCCATATGTCCAATATGATTCCACGCAGGTGCACACTCCTGCCCCTCTTTTCATTTATCACATGCTCGCACACTCCTCCCCCTGGACATGGTAGGCCTCTCGCACCACCTCCTAGCCACACCCTCTCCCCCTGTCAGCCTCTCCGGACCTTATTTTCTTCTAACACATGCAGGCGTGTATATGAACTGATCTCCCTGCATATAGCCAGGTCGACTATAATTCGTTTTCACTTAGAACTGATACACTTACCTCGCTAGTTATGTCTCTCCTTTTCTCGGACACATGACGGTTGATCTTCCTATGTAGTTACGCATGCTTACCACAACCATATGTTCTCCCCTCATCATCCTTGAATACCTCCCGACCCGTCTCTCACACGCACGTGCATAGACAGACAGACATCCCCCGCCCTCTATTATTGATATTGCACTCATACCCTCCGTTTGTCTAGCAGGCCTCTCCCACCATTTGTGACACGCCACTCCACAACCAACCCTCCGACACTCTACCTTTGTCTTTTTCCCAACCTTATTCCTCTGCTACACATATCCAGGGATGTCGATCGATCTCCCTCAATACATAGCTAGGTCTCTCTGCTTCCCCACACATATACTAGTCGACCGGTC
>NC_057804.1:102731578-102737114 GCF_018294505.1 Triticum aestivum
CACACACACCGATAGTCGAACATTGTAGGTAGGTATCCATGCCACGGAGAAGAACTGCACCTCTGCCCTCTCAAATTCCAGTAGGCCAGCCGCCCTGTATCTTTGACGTGGGCAAACACAAATTCGATGGCACTCTTTGTCGATCACGCAACCACACACTTCATCCCTATTTTCAATTCTATCGATATCTCACGTCCATGACTCCATTTCACACACATTGCATATGTTACAGTTTTTTGATTGAGATATCATCAACACATTGCCTTTGTTTCGCACAAACCATCTCTCTCACACCCACCCACGTACGTACCTGCACCTAAAGAAGAAGTGCACGTAGGATGCACGTACTCACGTCTCATTCCAGGCCACACCCGCGCGGGTACATGGTGGAGTTTGTTTCTGTACGAAAAGGCAGCCCACGTGATAATTTGATGTGTGTAGCGGTTGTTTACTCGAAGGAGGGTCGGGTACCATGCCTAGAATATAAAACGATTGCCGTGGGGAAAATGGAAAAATGGGTTTGTCTCTCGTCACACCATCTCACACAAGGCCGTTGTGGCCTCTCTCTCTCAGCGTTGGTCAGTGATCTGGCCGCATCCCGTCCGCCGGCGGAAAGGGATGATGTGCTTCGTCTCTCTGTTCGATGGCGTTGAGGCAGCTCGTCCCAATCTGCGGTACCCGCCGTTCTCTCTGACCAAGCTTCGGTGCGGTAGGGCCTTCGCCACTTGCTCGCTGCCGCAGTATGGGCAGATCCTGGCCGCCGGCGCCCTCCTAGTAACATCCCGACGACCCTCAGGTATAGTTTCCTCCGGCCTTGCTCCACTGCCCATCTTCCCACGTTGCTGCATGTGGATCTTCTTTAGTTGTTTGCTTAAATCATATCTCGACCGGCGTACTTTCCATCTTGCAATCCCATCCTCAAACCATTTTTGATAAACCACCATGTGCTATCTTTCCCATTTTACATGGAAGATGCTTCTTTTTTGTCGGTGTATGTGTCTTCAACTCGTGTTATTTGGCAGTAATTGTTTCCTTTCGACCTCCTTTTGCAAACAGGGCTATCCATTTTCACCTCGTTGCTATTGCGACCTTTTGGTGAACTGCACAAATCACTTTTCTGAAGAGTGTTTTGTGCAGTTCCGCCAAAATGTCACACATGCAACATTTTTACATTTCTGTGGGACTGCGGAAAGGGAGATTGGTTTTGCTATCCTCCTCATCCAACTCCGTGCCTAATCTTCTCCAACAAGAAGTTAGTCCTAAAGAGAGATCGTAGAGGTGATCGGCTTCTATTTATGTCTGTTATGTTTCACCATCTAGTTCCACTATTATTGTAATCACACTGACTGGATATCTTTGCAAACAGGGATGGTCCGCTCGATTTTAGTGGAGCTGCACAAAATGATCGGATTGTGGTGTCCTTCATACACCTCTTTTTTTGGCTACAGAGCTGGGTGAAACTAGCTGCCAAGCAATGAACACTGTGCCAAGGAAATGGAGGCATGACTACAAACATCATCGATCAATTATATTATTTTCTTTATTTGTACACCTTCTCACAACTTTGTCTTCAGTTGTGATGTGAATATTGGCGCTGATCTGCGAACCATTGAGATGCATTAGCCATGGTAGTTTCATTTGTATTTGATGGAATGTTGTAACGAGATAATCTCGAGGCAAGACGCATGAATCCTAAGTTGAAACCTTTTTTTTCCACGGGAACCAAAGTTGAAACCTACATAGCATCACAGTACAATTTCATCAAAATTATGCGTACATATAAACAAATCCTGAAGGATTGATAGCAATGCCAGAAACAATTCAACTTTGTTTCGCCGACATCCTTCATCCGGCTCCACCTGCCATGCAGAAATATTGAGTACACAACACAACTTCAGGGAAAGATTCACCCCGGTCGTTGCGCCGCAGTAGTAATGACTAGTGAGCAGTCAAATCACAGAGCCCTGCCTTCGCCATAGTAAGTTGCTCGGACGAAGCAACCATCATTATCTGTTCCTTGAATCCGCTAGTACTCCCATATTCCCACAGTAATAAGTTGCTCGGGCGAATCAACCATCACTATATCCACTCACGTGTGATGACCACATGAGCTATCCATTCAGATTGCATGTTAAAAAATAAAGGTCGATAACTAATGCGGTAAACTTTCAAAAAAAAAACTAATGTGGCACCTCGGGCCAACGCGGCCAGATCGCATTTTGCATGAGAAATTACACACCATGTTTCGTTGACATGTGGTCCCGTTCCAACATATCAGTGAGACGACGGCGAGTAGTAGGAGTATTTCCGAACGGATGTGTAGGTCGGGGCGCCTCTTTGTGAACCATGGCAGACTGGCAACCGTCCACAGACTCTTCGCCTTTCCCTCTCGATTTGGAACTGCTGTCGCACGCTCTTCCTCTCCCTCCTCCATTTTCCTTCAGCCTTTCACCCTTTCTTCTGCCATTGTTCGATCGTCTTCTCCATGGAGGAAACAGGCCGGACATGACCCCGTTATTCATGCCCCAATCTAAAAGATGACATGGTGGAGGAACTCATTGATTGGTGCGACGTCATCACCTCGGCTAGCATGGCAGGTTCGTTCAAGCCCATTCTCGACTCAACTAATAACATCATTACAAGGAACCCAAGATTCAAGGAGCGGTTTGATCTCCCCTATCTTCTTTGTCGTAACCCTGATAACTGGCGCCGGCACAACGGAGGCCTCGCCCTGTGCAAGTTGATGTCGCTTGATAATGATACGTATGATGTTAAGATGCCATCGCTTGAGGGCAAGGCTTGGGCAGGCGCAACTGTGTCCAACTGCGAGTGGGAACTTGTGAATGTGTACACTCGTGACCGGGTTCCAATTCCAAAAATCTCAGCAGACTGCCCAGAGGTTGAGCACACCGGTATTGTACGCACGTTCAAATACGATCATGGTGACTGTCTTCTATGGAAGATAGCAATTTGTCGAGTTCCCAACCGCTCTAGGAATTACAACAACTATGAAGTTGTTGCTATCTTCGACAAGCTTGTTGCCGTCCTTGGTGGTTTGACTCGATGGATATTGCTCAAAAATCAGTTTCTATACACGGATGTGTACTGTGATGCAATTCAATACGAGGGTCTTGTGTGTGCTTCCACCGCTCATGGCACTGTTTTTGCATGGGATCCTCATAGTTTTGGTATGTTTGTCTTCCACCATAATTATAATTGTTTCATCCACATGCATGCGGGTTAGCAAGTTTCCCTTTACTAATTAACCTTCTTCTTGTGTTTCCAGGGTCCTATGAACATTCCACCACCTATACTTGAAATGTTTTATAACCAAGGGGGAGATGGCGATGGTGATGATCACAAGCACGAGGACGAGCAGAACGTATATACTCAGTGGCGCCTGGCAACTAATTCCGATGGATCACCTCTTCTTGTGTGTATACAGCCCACTGATGATGTTACTACTGAGGGAGCACGTGTTTTCTCCCATGGCGCACTCTCCGGACCTATTCCAACACCCATTGCATGGTATTCGGGATGGATACTAGTGTGCTAGCGCCAACACCTTCCCCCTGGTACAGAATTGATAGTCTTGGAGAAAACTTGCTCTTCCTTGGACAAAACTATCTGATGATGGTGAAAGGCGATCCAACTGCTGTTGACACAACGTTACTAGTACCATTTATGAGAAGCAACTATGTCTATACCTCGGACATTAGGGTGGTTCCCCACCCTGGTACTGATATAGTAGGCCGCTTCAGCCTGGATGATCAGTCCTGCGTTGGTCTCAAGATCGACAATAGATGGCCCGTCCCAGAGAATCACTTGTGGTTCAAAGCAAGTGTTTCCAACGCCGAGGAATGTTTGAGTTGAAGTTCATTTCATTGCTTGTTATTTGTTGTGTGGTGAAAACTTTAGTATTTATAATGTATCCTCATTGTCGATGTGGGTTGATGACCTGTTGAATGTAATAAAATGATATGCCTGTGATAAACTTACTAAATTTATGAATGGCTTTCGAGTTGCTTCTGTGAGTGAGTGGTGTGACGAGGCAATTTTTTTTTCTGAATACATATTTGTACGTGCATTGCAACAGGTTATCGGATGAGGCCAATCAACAATAGTAGTACACTATTTGTACTAGCTTCACAAGCTTCACGCGTCGTGTGGCTGTTTTTACTGTAGCCATGTTGTATGTAACCAGCACCTCGAATCCTCAATACTAGTACTATATAGTAAGTAGTAGGAGTAGTAGGGTGGCATGGGCCAGAACAAGCATTCATGTCCAGGAGTATGGCACACGCCACCAGCACGACTTCCATCTGACACCATATTTCTTGGAGTCCGTGCTAGAGCAATCTCTTCAACCTCATCGTTTCTCTAACTCAGCCATCGCGCGGCGGGCGAGGTGGGGGTTTGCCGATAGTTGGTTTCCTCAACTGCGGTCCCACTTGTAAGGCCAACTCCAATGCTCTATCAATATATGGATGTACTCTTCTTCCCAATACAAAAACTTGCATCCATTCTACTCCCTCCGTTGCACAATACATGCCTTCTATTTGTCAAAATATATATGTATCTAGACATGTTTTAGTATATAGCTACATCCATTTGTGGACAAATGGAAGTCAAGTATTTTGGAACGGAGGGAGTACACAATAAATTTTTTAAGTTAGCACAAGTAGTCTAATCCAAGAGCACAACCGAAGATTTGGTCGGGTTCTTCCTCCTTTTGCTGACACGTGGGACATCCAGCATCCAGGTTGTGTCATGAAAGAAAATAGAGTGGTAGTTGAAGCCACGAGATGTGCATCTTGGGTTAAACTGTAAATAGAATCTTACTACTCTTGAGTAACTCCAAAAGCGGCCACCAAAGATCTTTATTGGATTTGTTTTTCATCACCAGCACGTCGAGGTGAAAGATGTGCAGCTTCAGTGGGTCCTCTTGCGTTTTCACGGACATGTGGGACCGCATGTGAGCAAACAGACGATGGGCTCCGCGCGTCCGCTGGCTGGCTGAGAAGAGAGATAGAGGAGGGCTGAGCACGGCCTGCAGGGAATTTGTTCTATGTAACCAGCACCTTGATATTCGCGTGTGGTTGTTTCTAGAATAAAAAAAGGAGGTACCCCTACTTATGTTACTCCCACTACGCCTAGCCTAAGGTTAGTAGGTGACCTTGCGCTTGGCTCTTCGCCTCTTCCGGAAGTCGATGGTTCTACAGTAGTGCTTCTGGCAATCTAACACCAAATGAACTGCTGCATGTCCACCGCTTGTAAGCAAAAGTTTCTCCTCGTGCTACGAGCCACAGCGCACGCGTTGGCGAGGGAGAAGGCGTAATCAAGCTTCTCGTCGTTCTGCGAGTTGACTGGACACATCAAAGTTATTTACTAGTAGTATGTACTCTCTCCAAAAAAGGGCTAACCATGTCATTGCTACCATCCCGTGCTCCGTCGTTGAGTACGTGCACTATTCACGTGCCATCGAGGAGAAAAAATATTGCGTAGGTGCCATCGAAGTGCACGACTCACTTAAGAA
>NC_057804.1:102737303-102742003 GCF_018294505.1 Triticum aestivum
TGCTTATCTAATTATCTCCATTTTCTTGCATGACACGTGCACCTTGATGCTAGATGTCTCGCCTGTTGGGAAAAGGATGAACAAAGCTCACGTAAAAGAAAAGAGTTGAAGAGCATAGATTCCTAACGACCGAGGAGGAGCAAGGAACCTCGCGGTGGAGCGTCTGCAAGGAACCTTGCGCGTTTACCCCTATTTTTTTGCCGCCTGCCCACCTATAAACAAATAAAAGAACATGAACTTTTTGCTAACAACTAGAAACGGTACATCAGGATGCTAAGTTGAAGATGTTTTATACTCCCTCCGTTCCCAAATATAAGTATTTTTAGATATTTCAGTAAGGGACTACATACGAAACAAAATGAGTGAATCTACACTCTAAAATATGTCTACATACATCTGTATGTTGTAGTCTATTTGAAATGGCTAGAAAGACTAATATTTAGGAACGGAGGGAGTAGTTTATATTGAATTATTGATAACCACGCAACAAGCCACGCATGTACAGGACGCATGCAACCACGCATGTACACAAGCCAACGCACTAACTCCATCCGATCCAACGCATGTACACAAGACGTGCATGCACACACGCTCGGCCGCAGAATGGACGTGAATAACACATGCATGCGCACACACTCGGCTGCATGGAGGCGTGCGCCATCCGCGGCGAAGTCCGGTTCATCATGCTACGACGAAGCTCGCACGCAACAGCGCACACGCATCTCTTGCAACACCTCTTTGCCGTCGTTGCTCAACTACTAGTCGGAGACGAAGACGACCACAGCCTCGGCCTTAGAGCAAGCACAAATGGAAAAACACGCACGCTGCACACACACACGAGCACACACGGAGTGCTCACGACGTGGTGGTGGTGCGTCCCCAGTCGCCTCTACTCCTTCTGCGCACGTTGTCTATCAAGGCGGCTCCATGCTAATGATGATGTGGGTGAGATCTTCTAGGACTCAGATGATGATGAGGAAAATTATGAGACACAAGGTGACGTACACCGTCAAGGTCCACGGTCAAGGGGTGCTAGTAAGTGCTTAGATGTGCTTAGAGCAAGTACAATAGAGCTGAGTCAGCAGGCTATAAGGAATAAACTAGTATATTTCTTCTTAGTTGGAGGAAAGAGAAGAGGAGAGAGAAGGTAAGAGGGCTCTTCGTGAAGAGCCAGCTCTTGCACGTGCTCCTGGGCACTTTATGAGAATGAAAGGTGGGCCACAGAATAAAAAAGTAGTAGTACACTCTTTTGATCTACTATTGTACATGTTGACTATAAGATGGGCTGTAGATGACATGGCACTGGCTTATAGCCAGCAGATGGCTATACTATTAATGCTCTTTAGATGAGGTGCTAAGTGAATTAAATGGCTTAGTAACTCAAGTCTTCAATGCATAGGTGCTTAGTTTATTGGTGCCACATCATATTTTATGCCTACGTGGCAGGCTTAGCAGCTATACATGGTGGATCACTGGGAGAGGCCAAGGCTGGTCATAGTGGGGAGTAACTTGTACTGTAACATATTACTATGTTACTCTAAACATCACTATAAACCGGAAAGGAGGAAGTAGTAACATAGACTAGTGTCATATGCAGAGTATGGGAGCACATGATATTTCCCCGACCGGACCGATCCCAAGTTGGCTTCTCACCTTCTTGTCCCAACAAAAACCCCTCCCCCCTCCCGCGCGCGCTTCCCACCTGGCGCCAATTGAGCCCGCCACTCCACATTGATGGCAATTCAGGGCGACGCGACCTCTCACTGCTTCCGCCGTTGAAGTGGCGCGCCGACCGAGGGCACCGCCCGCTGCACGCCCGGCATTTAAGACTACACAGTGGATAGTAACTTTAGAGCAAGTACTACAATTAGATGACATAAGCAGGCTATAAGGATTTAAATGTAGTATTTGTGCTTAGTTGAAGGAGAGAGAAGAGGAGAGAGAAGAGAAGCCGATTGTAAACGAGTAGCCGGTTGTACTCCAACATACCTTGTGAGACAAAAGGTGGGTCCATTATTAATGATATTGTATTTATACTAAAGGGACTAACGAACGCCTTAATTACTCCGTTTTTTGAGACAAACCTTTGGTGGGGCTATTATTGACTTTTTTAGCTATTATTGACTTGGACATGGGGTTTGGGGGCCAAAGGCCTACTATTATACTCGCACAACCGACCTGACATGCTCTACCCTAGCCGCCGCTGTATCATATGGTTTTGCACCGTTCTAGATCTTAGTGCCGCCACGCAATTATTCTCTAGCCCTCCTTCCGGCGTGCACCGCAAGAAGGGATAGCAGTCCTCCAAACCCCGCCTTTCGTGATCCTGTATGGGAGAGGGGCGATCAGGTTTTTGGGGAGCACACTCCTGTGACTGCTGCCAGCGACAACTTCCTCAACGACAGCCTTCTTCCCCGACCTCGGTAACCTCTTCATCAACGACATGAGTGACAACATCAACCACATCGGTCCTGCTCCCGCTGTACAGTATGTGATTCTGTCCTCCTGGTTTAGTCCGCATCATTACTTTGATGTTTGCAATTGTCGTCATGATCTATTTACTGTTGATTCGGATTAAATCTCATACTAAATTGCTCATATATTCAACAATCCAATCCAAAAACCTGATTACAGGCAATTTACTCCGAGTGATTTTGCTGCGCTTTTGAAGCCGCCGACTTTTAAGGGGGTGCAATATAAAAGGTGGCGCACAAGAGCAGTATATTGGTTTCAGATCATGTACTGCTATGACGCCACTAAGGGTAAGCCTGAGGGCGATCTTAATCCTACACAGCAGGAAACTTTTTAGAACATGGATACCCTCTTCAAAGCCGCCCTGCTGAGTGTTCTTGATGATTCCATTGTGGATTCATATATGTTGTTTGATAGCGGCAAAGACATGTGGGCTGCGCTAGAGGCCACGTTTGGGCCCTCGGGCGCTGTCAACGAGTTGTACGTCATGGAGCAATTCTATGACTACAAGATGACTGATGAGCGCTCTGTTGTTCAGCAGACTCATGAGATACAGTCACTCTCTAAGGAACTTGAGTACTTTAAGTGTGTGTTGCCGGACAAAATTGTTGCTGTGACCATCATTGCCAAGCTTCCACCTTCGTGGAATGATTTTGCTACTTCTCTGAAAAACAAGAGACATGAGTTTTCTGTTTTGGATCTCATTAGCACTCTTGATTTTGAGGAGAAGGCGAGAGCAAAAGACACACGTGCTCGGGTCGCTGAGGGAGCTTCTAGTGCCCACATGGTACACGAGAAGAACTTCCAGCCCAACCAGCCCCAAAACAACAAGAACAAATCTCAGGGGAAAGGCAAGTTTGATGCAAAGGACAAGCCGTCACATTCTACCAACTTCAAGAAGAATTCTCGTAACGGGAAGGGAAACAAACCTCAATTTTGGTAGCACCGCACAAAATTTATATGGCTGCATCTACCTGCTGTCAGCTAACCTCATGGTGCTCCAGGTATTCCTACATTCATAACTGGGTACAATGACCACCGCAAGATGAAATTAGCTTATGCGTACATTGACTTGCTGAATGAAGTGCGAAACGATCCTGTCATGTGTGGAGGAGCAAACAAGCAGTGGAGCTGAAGGTGGAAATCAACCAAGGACTTATGAAATTATATGTAATCTTCCTCAGGCAGGTCAGTATCCCCTTCGTCCAGATGATCGTGTTTTGTCATGCCGAGCTATTGATATGTGCTACTGTTTTGCAACACCGTTTAAGTATGGCTACTGTTTTCGTATCTTTTCAGATTCACGACAATGAATATGATATCAGGGGAACTACACAATATGGACCCATGTTGAGTCATCTCTATTGCCTCATGTGTTTGCTGCAAATGTGTCAGCATCAATTGCAAGATGAGGCAGCTAGCTAGCTGTGGAGTTGCCAACATGCTCAAAGTGCTCGCAACATTGAGAAGAAACAAGCATGCCCAGGAAATTAATGCGTGCGCAGGGAGGCCCTTTGCTCAGAGAAGCATCGACCGATTTTCTTTATTTCCACACCTTCTCACAGCTTTCTATATTGGTTATAGTATGGTCAATCATTGAGATGCATAGACATGCTGAACTTTTGTTCTTCTGAATGTTAGTATAATGTGAGTGTCTGCATCCAGTACCGCATCCTCTAATTTGGTGGATGCACACAGAGAAAATAAATCTCCTTAATTTACTCCATAACCACCCTATTAAATAGGCCTAGTAACAAACCAGGCGCATGCAGTGGCCGGCGGGCACATGCATCCTGCATGCATGGCCAGTCAGCCAAGCTCATGCGCCAGCTCCAATGCAGCAACGCAAAAGAAGAGAGTGGTTCTTGGGAAAAAGCGAGTAGTTAGTGCAGCGGGCCTTATAAACACGAACAACTCACTCTCCCGCTTCCGTCTCCCCACCCAATTCCCCCCGCTCCCCAATCTTCCTCACTCGTCCAGAAAACCCCGCTCACCTTCTTCCTCACTCGTACAGAAAACGCCTGCTCCTCTTCTTCCACTCCTACAGAAATCCCCAACCCTCCTTCTTCCCCACTCGCACTGCCACTAGGCTCGTCTCTGGCTACTCTGCTCAAACCCGTGAGCTCGGTGCGACGCCCACAAGGAAAATGGAGTCGGCTGGCCCCAGTGCCAAGAAGATGAGGCTCCCGCCAGCGGCGACGCCGGTTGTAGATCCCGCACCCGGTAGC
>NC_057804.1:102742254-102748677 GCF_018294505.1 Triticum aestivum
GGTAGAATCTCTGACGGACCGCATCAGCGATCTCCCGGGCGTCATCCTTGCGGAGATCATCTCGCTTCTCCCCACCAAGGATTGCTGCCACACACAAGTCCTCTCAACTCGGTGGCGCCCTCTATGGCGCACTGCGCCCCTTAATCTCGACTGTCGTCAGATATCTGTCCTTCTTGAATTTGATCTACTCAGAGCCATCGTCTCTTCTCACCAGCAGAGCCCCGTTCAATGCCTCTGCATCTCGACAAGCTACCTGTTGTCCATACCCGGCAAAGTGGACGCTTGGCTGACATCCCCTGAATTCGGAAAACTACAGCAGTTTGAGTTCTACCATTACCATGAAAGTTTCATACCACGAACATACCAAGAATTCGTGCCCACACCACCATTGTCCATCTCGCGGTTTTCCTCCTCTCTCCACACCGCCACCTTCGCCCGGTGCCATCTACCAGACGATCTGGTACAAATGCTTCGACTCCCACTGCTAAAAAAACATTCTTGTGGTGGTTTATCTGTCGGAGGCCTCACTGCACAACATTATCCACTCTAGTTGCCCTGCCCTAGAGCGCTTGCTGATTGTTTTGGGAATAGAAATCGGTATCAGTTGTCTCCAAATAAAGTCGCCTCACCTTAAAAGCATTGTAATTTGTTTCGAAGGACAACAACTCATCATCGAAGATGCCCCTTCACTTGAAAGGTTGCTCCTTCATAATTTTTATACACCTTCAGAAATAAATGTTGTCTCTGCACCCAAATTGGAGACCTTGGGTGTAATTCATGACCCGTTTAATAATCAAAAGGAGTTGGTGTTTGGCTCCTCACTTTTTCAGGTACCGTAAATTATCATCTACACATTTGTAATCATATGCTGCATTTTTCTTTTGTGCACATAAGTTTTATATCATCTTGGAGTACACTTTGGGTACTAATATTATGTTATATGCTCAATGAAGAGTTCATCCATTGATAGCCTATCAATGCTACTGGATTCTGTCAAGATCATATATATCAGAATGTATAGTTTTGATCTGGACATAATTATTGGCTTGCTGCGATGCTTTCGATCTCTGGAGAATTTATACATAGAGGTGATGATTTCATGCACATTGAAAGCCCGTATATATTGTACTAGAGTTAACTGTTCAGCTGTCGTTCTTTCGACATACTCTTTTTTCAGACCTTAACTGTTTTCAATCTTCATGTCTACTTAGGCAGAACCACATGGAGAAAAACATATAACCAATCATTGGCGTAATAAGCACAAGGATTTTCTCAGTTCTCATGACATTGGTTTGAGGACAATAACGATGGGACGATATGCATCCAAACAGGCAAACAGAAGCTTTGTCACATTCTTCCTGTTGAATGCAAGGTTACTATTGTCCATGAGGCTTAATTTTTACAGCAAGAGATTTCTCATGGACGAACATGTTGAACAGCAAAAAAAGAAGTTTCAGGTGGACAAATGGGCTTGTAAACGTGCTCGGCTTCTATTAACAATAAGTTGTAGACATCCTAAAATAAATTTTTTTGCACAGGATGTTGATTTTATGGGTCAGACCGATCCATTTGTTTGTGACTGCAAAAAAGAGTGGTTGGGTTAGATGTTACTGTCATGTTCAATCTGGGTTTTGTCTAAAAATTTGATGAACAATTAATCCTTGGGCTTTTTGTACCATTTGTATGCTTGACTTGCATGTTGTTGCCCTCGTACTCCCCTTCACCTGCCACTACACTGCCGCATCTTCCATGGCTGCTGTTCATTCCCGTTCGAGGCCTTGCCGTCGTTCTCCGCCTTGGTTAGCTCGCTATGCCCGCCGCCGTCTAGCGTTGTCAACATGGTCAACAACCAAGAGGAATCGGGAGATCACTGTACGTGGAGAGGCTGATAGTAGAGACCCACCAGGGTCATTGCATTTCGCAAGTAGGTGCCTCGTTATTACAAGCCAAAAAAATACTTCCTCCTAATTGTTTGACTACTAAGTTCCACGCCATTGTCAATGTAGTCAATAAACGAGAAAATTACACAACAAGCAGATAACACGAGGGACCCAGCAGCTCGCCCAATTGTTTTTCAGTTTCAGAGACGGAGCTCAACTGCGCGCTGTGCAGGGGCTGTGGCCCGTCTAGCCCACGCTTACGCTTTTATTAAGCACATGATGAGCCCAGTTGATATATTTTTTCTTTCTGAAATTGGCTCGCCCAGTTCTTTTTTTTTGAGAATACCAAAACCGAGGCCTACATGCTTTTCGCATCCTTGCTGGGTTGCAAATCTTTCAAGACAAGGAGGGATGTAAGTAGTAAGAGATGGCCTTCCCTAGAAAACGGGCTATAAGTTGTAAGAAATGGGCTGTAAATTTTTAAACCAAAGCCAACCGGCAATTGCACTAAAATATCATTTTTCCAGGATTTCTCTACTCTCTACTCTTATAAAAACCAAAGCCAACTGGCAATTACATTAAAATATCATCTTTTCTCCCACAAGATAAACTACTCATACAAATGCATCTTCATGTTCCGTGCAACGAACGGGCATCTTGCTAGTTAAGATTCTAAATTTCATTCATTTTTTTTGTGGAGAGTTGTTTTTTGAATTTTATTTTGATATAATTTTTTGAAAATTATTTTTTATGTGACTCGAAATTTCGTGATTGAAAGAGTTCGGACCCCACCGAAATATGCAAAATTTCGTTGAATTTTTTTAGCAGTGCCCAGAATATATGGTCTGTAATGCTAATAAAAAGAATATGGGCTTCAAATATCCTTAAGAATTAGCAAATGGGTTGTAAATTATTGAAAATAATGGCTAATGGGTTGTATGCTGTTTTCCACAGATTTGGAGGCTGACTTCTGGGCCTACTAGGCTGACAATGACGTTGTCCTAATTTTTTTTGACGCGTACGCAAGGCTTTGTCAACTTAGTAAACACATAGCAGTGACTATTGGATGTCCATCCAACGGCCGCGGTGCTTCTTCAATCTCTAATCTTCCTGCTCTAGCCACCCAAACTAGCGCCGGCGGGACTGCCTGCTCCCTCCTCCCGTGGCTGGCTGTGCAGCCGCCAGGCCATCCCTCTAACCACCCACACATCCTGTTATTTTCCAGCGACGTCAGCCTCACCCCGCAGCCGACCAGTCAGCGCTTGTTCTCCCCTCAGCGGGCATCCGCTGCGGTGGATTCCCCGGCTCCGGGTGGTTCTCTTCCTGGGCCTCGCCCTCATCCACCGCGTTTGTGCTCTCGACGCGGCGAGGTCAACATGGTCAACAAACAACATCCATCGGAAGAGGCTGGCAGTAAGGGCCCACATAGGAAAATGCCTCCTTATTACGCACAAAATAATGATTCCTCCACTTGATAGCTGGGACCCACTGGAAGGGCCTCTGTATTTCACGAAAAAAAAGTTCTCCCTGTTGTCAGCTCGGACCCACCAGAAATGTCTCCTTATTATGCACAAAAAAATGAATACTCCCCCTGCTAGCTGGGACTCACCTTGGTGGGAGGCTGACTTGTGGGCCTACTAAGTTTACGGGGATGGAGGGCTTTGTCAACTTAGTCAATATGAACGATTCTAGCTCCAGTGGCCGTATGATGTCCATCCAATGGACATAGTGCTTCTTCAACCTCTGGTCTTCGTGCCCCAGCCGCCCAAAGCAACGTCGGTCGTGCCGCATGCTCCTGCCTCCCGTGGCCGGCTGTGATGCCGCGGAGGCCTCACCGCCCCCTACTACTCCCACCGCTGGCCAGGCCATCCCTCTACTCACCCACACCCCCTGTTATTCTGCGGCGACGGCAGCCTCACACCGCAGACAAACCAGTGAACCCTCGTACTCCTGTTCGCGTGGGCATCCACTACTGCGTCTTCCCCGGCTACGCGTCGTCCCCTTCCTAGGCCTCGCCGTCGTCCACCGCCGTGGTGCTCTCGGCGCGGCGTGGTCAACATGGTCAACGACCGACTTCCATCAGAAGAGTACTGTGCGTGGAGAGGCTGACAGCTGGCTCCACAGCGGCCACAAGGAAGTGCCTCCTTATTACGCGCAAAATAATTATTCCTCCACCTGACAGCAGGGACCCACGGGATGGGCCACCGTATTTCATGAAAAAAATCGTTTCCCCCCTGACTGCTGGGACCCTCCAGCTACACCTTCGCACACAAGGAAGTGAGTCCGGGCAAAAAAAACCAAAATGATTCGCCCCCTTGACTGCTGGGACCCACCAGCTACATCTTCGCAGGCAAGGAAGTGCCTGACAGTCGGGACCCACCTGGTCGAAGCATACGTAGCATTGTCATTCTAGTCGCGAACGTGTACGTACATATATACTGGTTGATGTAGAGGCGCGCACGTGTCGTAGTAGAGGCGCGTACGTGTCATAGTAGAGGCGCGCACATAGCATGTACACGTACGTACAGCGGCCAGGGTGCAAGAAAGAAAATACGGCCACGTACATACATACGGGCAGGGTCTCGAACGCCTACTCGCGCATACGTACGGCCAGGGCTCGTGTAGATGGATGGGTTGGAACGGAGAAACCGCGTCATTGTCGTGTTCATGGTGAGGCAACGGAATGTGTCGTGTTCATGGGAAGGCAACGGAATGCGTCGTGTTCATGGGGAGGCAATGGAACGCGTCGTGTTCATCTGGAGGCAACGGAATGCGTGGGAGCCAACCGGCTGGGTCAGAACAGAATGCGTGGTCGTGTTCATCGGGAGGGCTTGGACAGAACAGGCGATGCAAACGAGGCCTGGCGTACCGCAGAACGGAGGAAACGGAACTCCTACGTTCGGAACAGGGTCCTGTTGATTGGGAGGGGTCTGGCGTACCGCAAAATGGACGAAATGGACCTCCTACGGTCGAAATGGGGGTCATGTTGATCGGGAGGGGTGTGGCGTACTGCAAAACGGACAAAACGGACCTCCTACGGTCGAAATGGGGGTCCTGTTGATCGAGAGGGGTGTGGCGTACCGCAAAACGGACGAAACAGACTTGTGTTGGAGCGCTAGGTCGAAACGGGGGTCCTGTTCATCGGGAGGGGTGTGGCGTACCACAAAACGGGACTCCACGGGATACTGTTCATCTCCACCGTCGACCTCCTCCAGCCTCCACGGGCTACTGTTCATCCACCGTCGACCTCCTCCAGCCTCCACGGGCGCGTGTTCATCCAGCCTCCACCGTGCGCTACTCCACCGGCTACTCCACCGTCTACTGTTCATCCATCCCTCCACACCACGGGGTCCTGTTCAACCACCCCTCCACGGGCACCCCTCCATCGTCTGCTGTTCATCCAGCCCTCCACTCCACGGGCTCCTGTTCAACCACCCCTCCACGGGCACCCCTCCATTGTCTACTGTTCATCCAACCCTCCACACCACGGGGTCCTGTTCATCCTGAGGCAACACCACTGCTCACTGTTCATCCAAACCCACCTGCAACACTCACTATTCATCCAATCGATCGGCTTCAGTTAGCAACAGTAGCGAAGGAATTTCTCGATCGGGTTCAGTTAACAGCCATCGATCGATCGCTCGGGTTCAGTAACGCGTAGCCTGTAGTGCAATTGCTCCGGTTCAGTTAGAGCCCAACGCCTCGCTCGGGTTCAGTTAGAGCCAACGCTTCGCACACATGCGTGTACGTGTATGAGAGAAACGCGCATCGCTCGGGCCCCGACCACCCACCGTAACTGGGAACTCCCTGAAATTTTCCTCGCCCTCACTTCTACCATGGTTTTTTCCATCATGGACGGCCCAAAGAATGTGATGCAGCTGCGTCTCTGGCCTGCCCAGGACGAAAAGCCCATTTTCTATCATGATTTTTTGTCATAGAAGTAGGATCCCACCACATCTATGATGATACCGGGTTTTGTCACAATTATCGTCATAGAAGTGTCATATGTATGACAGGAAAAAAAATCGTTCGGCCCAAAATGTCACGGATGTGTCTTTTTTTGTAGTGGTAGGAGATTATTTTGCATGAACAATCAATGTTTGTACTTGGGAGATTAATCAATGACAATATCATAGTAGCATATGAGTGTTTGCATTTTATGTAATGCTCAAGGAGTAAGAAGAATTTGCATTGTGCTTTCAAACTAGATATGACGATGGCATATGATCACGTTGAATGAGTGATTGAAGAAGGGGCTACCGGTTATCAGAGACACAATCCGGGAGTACTGGGTGTCCTCGGGATAGCGGATATATTTCACTACTAGAATTAGGGAATTTGCCATCATCCAGTTCTTTGTCGTCTACTAGCTAACAGCAAAGAAGGTATTTGTCGTCTACTTAGAAAAAAAAGACAGCAGTGTCATCCAGTGGATCCCACCCAGCTCTTTGTCGTCCACTAGTTGACCGCAAAGAATCTTTGTCATCAGCTAGTAGACGACAAAGAACTGGCTGATGGCAACGATACTATTTGCCATCAGCCA